>NW_007377530.1:256962-359238 GCF_000475195.1 Diaphorina citri | reverse complement strand
CCTCAACGCCCTTTCCTTCTCTCCTTCTTCCTATCTCCCACTTTATTTTCTTCCTCTCTTCCCTCAATCTATATTCTTCCCCTTATTTCCTTCCTATTTACTTTATCCCTTTTTCCCTTCCCCTTTACCTTTTTCTTTCTTTATATCCCCCCATTTTTCTTTCTTTCATTCCCCTCTTCCTTTCCCCTTTACTTATTCTCTCTTCCCTTTCTCCTCCTCTTCTTTCTTTCATTTCCCTCTTCCTTTAATTTTACTCTTTTCTCTTCCATCCCTTCTTCCTGTATTTTCCCCCTCCTCTCTATCTACCTTCTTCACTTTCACCTTTACTTTTTTCCCTCCAGTTTATTTCATTTTTCTCTTCTTCTATCCCTTCTTCCTTTATCTCCCCCCTCTTCTCTATCTACTTTCTTCCCTTTCAGCTTTACTTTCCTCCCTCCTACTTTTATTTTTCCTCTTCTCCGTTTCCCTTTATCTCCCTCCCCTCATCTCTACCTGTAGGAAAATAGAATTAAACTAGAATAATGGCACTGTTGCTTCCAGGATAAAATTTATGCGTGACAGAGGGAACTGTAACTTCTATGGTTTTATTGTCCCGAAATCGAAGAGAGAAGGAAGACAAGATAAGAGGATGGAAATGACTTCGAGCTATTTGCTAGTGAATATTAGCAGTCATTTGCTAGGAGTATTATAGTATTAACAGCTATTTGCCTGTGAGCCTTGGCGAATTTTCCACTCCATTTAGAGGCGGTTGTTACACGTGCTATGTTGTCGTGAAGTCATACCGGATTCTCGCCTCTAGAGATTTCAAAGGCAATTGTCAGGAACTGTCATAAAAGAGATAAACAGTTAAACATTTACGTGATTATTACATTTATCGGCATACGGTTTATCTGACATCATCCACAGCTTTCAGCAAAAAGACTCGATAAACAGTTAAACATTTACGTGATTATTACATTTGTCGGCATACGGTTTATCTGACATCATCCACAGCTTTCAGCAAAAAGACTCCTCCAATGTCTTAGTCTTAGCGTTCTTGAGAAACATGGATTAATTGAGAGTTATTTACATAGGGAAACTATAACAATCAGAGTCCTTGTCCCGAAAAAACATGGATTCATATGGATATCAGGGCAGGGAGGGGACTGAAAATTGAGCTAATGAAGCAAAAAGTATTAAGTGAAAAAGGTAGTTAAAATCAAAGTACACAAAGTAAGCAATATGTTGAAAACTAATGAGCCCACAGCAAAAAGCAACCGGCAAGATGTTCTTAGTCTGTTCTGAATTGTTGGATTTCCAGCTAGAAGACGGACGACTTTTTGATCCGAAGCTCGGTTATTGACATTCACAAGTCTCCAATCCTCAGGACCCTCCCTAAACGGACACCGAAAAGCGGACACTTTTTAGGGTCTGGGGACATTTTACCAGTTTGTTAAGAGGAAAAGCACCGAATCACGGACACTAACAATCACAGACAAAAATACAGTGATATCCATTATTTGGTGATATCACTGTATTTTTGTCTGTGCATGATGTCAATTGATGTGTTCTTGGTCTGGTAAGTATAGTTGTGCTCCAAAAAGGACAAGTGATGCACAATTGCAGATGCACAGTGTTTGTAAGTCATTAAAGTAAAATCTTATCTCATCCAACTTATGACCCATTTCGCCAAGGTCTAGCAAGCATGCCTTTGCCTTTGTATCTTTTTCTGAGGATGATCCATTATCTATTGAACTTCATATGAATAATTCGAATACCACTATTTGCACCCTGTATTCCTTTATATACACATAGAGAAAAAGTACTTCTCCTCTTTAGTTTATTAATATTTCAATAATACAATTTCTCTCCCTTTTTTACATTACCTATGTTCCTTTTACATCCACAAAGTTCTTTCTCCACGAACTTTTCCAGGTTCTCCTCTGCATACGGCGAAACTTTTCTCCAATCTTTCATTGCTTTTGGTTTTCTGTTTGATGTTTGCTGCTTCCCCTTTCTCCTTGAGATGATGGGACATTCTGATAGAAAACCTCTCATATGATCCTAGCACAACGTGCTCCACTTTTCTTCAAGGTTTTTGAGTTTCTCATTATATTATCCTCCTCTTCCTTTTCCTCCTCCTCTTCCTTTTACTTCTTCTTCTCCTCCTTCTTCTTCGTCTCCTCCTCCTTCTTCTCCTCGTGCTCTTCTTGTTCACGGGGAAAAATCTTAACTTCATCAAGATCCTAGTTTGTTTTCTTGTTATCATTTTTCCCATTTCCATCTTGTTCCTTTTTTCCAAACACTAGAGACGACGACAGCTTTCTCTTTTCGTCTCTCGAGCTGAATGAAATTAAAAACTTTCACAATTTTTCTTCTTTTCGGGTGAAGGAGCGTCTTGACAAATAGTAAGTTGGCGGGAACAATGCAGGATTTCAACAAGTGCTTCTTATATCTCTTCATATTGTTCATAATTATCTATGTATATCTCTTCTTCTACTTATAACTTTGCTAATCTAGTCTTTCATTTTGATATTTTTGATGAGTTGTTTCGTATGCTCAAGAAAGTGGATAAAGCTAATAATAACAGTGATACTGATGATAGTGGAAGAGACAACAGTCACTAATTAGATTTAAAACATGTTGGAGTATATATGGAGAAGGGAACTTAGACAAGATATGGGACAGTTCCAGAGTTGATTTTAAAGGTCTGCAATATTTAGCCGACCTATAACAATCATAACTTCGACTTTTATACGAAATAATGGCATATTCCAACTCGTCCAACTCATCCAGCTCGTCCAACTCGTCCAACTCGTCCTCCAACTCGTTCCATGTGCGAACGGTACGCTTGTGGAACGATTTGCCTGTGGAAATGCCATCAGTGTTGAGAGCTTCAAGATTCTCATAGCAGATTATTATGAGAGTCTTGAAGTCTAAAATCTATTCTTCTTCTTCTATTCATTTTCTTCATCTATCTCTTCATCTTCTTTTTCCCCTTTTACTATCCTATCTTTGGTTAGGTGGAAGAGCTCACTGTGTGAGAATTCTGCCATTAAAGTTTCAGGATTCATTTTTCCATCATACACAGGTATTACTCAAATCTCTTTGAAGTAGTTTATTTAAAATTCCCGTACTTTTTTTTTTGCTCTCTCCAATTTTTTGCCCTGACCTTTTTGCTTTTTCTATTCTATTTTCTACATTTATTCAACGTATTTTCCCCGCTTTATATTCACGTCTCTCTCTCTCTCTCTCTCTCTCTCTCTCTCTCTCTTTCTCACTCGTTTTTCTCTACCTCTTCCTCCCACGCGTTCTCTCTCTTTTATCAATTTCTCTCTCTCTTCAATCCTGTTAATAATAGATAAAGTATTGTCGATTGGCCTTTGATTTTTTTCACTTTTTGCCTCGCTTTTGCCTATTCGTACGCATAAATTGTCCAATGCGAGCTTCCACTGCTAAAATATTGATAGGTTATTAGATGCATTAGGCCATATCACAGGCATTACAGTGGACGCTGAAAAAGCTTCGAATATCAAAGGTGACTTTCGGCGTCTAAAAATGTATGTAGGTACATACATAAATGTGTTAAATTGACTCGGGATTCTCTCGATATTTTATTTTCCTTCCACACAGACATGAACGAAGCAGTTTCCGTAGTAATTATATGAGGACATCTGGGAAAACTGGCGAGGAGGAATTAGATGAGACAATCACAAGAGAAGAAGGAATAGAAACAAATCTATTCAGGATAGCTAATAGCTAATCTAAATCGTTTTATTGCCTTCAGACAATATGGATTTTATTTCCCTGTACTTACACAAAAGGTCCAAAGTGCTCGAGGTAACCCTAGCCTTGTAGGGAAAGCTTCAGGTTCATGTCAAAGTATTTGTTAAGAATAATTACCTATTAGCTTTATGTCCAAATAGAGCTAATATTAAACACCCTCACTTGCCAAAAAAGTACGTTTTGATTTTTTTGGGAGTAAAATAAGTTTGATAAGTAGGTACCTAATTGTTTTTATGGCCATCATATATAAGAGGTAAACATGTGTTTTTAAATGAACAATGTGACGACAAATTTCAATGTTATGTTATCTCAAGTCGAGCAGAATGATAAAGTACCAAGTGGAGCGCTACCCACTCTAACATAGACGATTTACTTCAGGGGTCAAAATGCAAAATGGTAAATGGTCGAAGATAAACAATGTGTTGAAACGACAATCCCAAGAAAAAGCAAGGGGGAAGGAGACGACCACGACCGAGGATGAAGAGGGAGAAGAAGCAGAAGAAAATCAAGACCAAGAAGGAAAAGATCACGATAATGCAGACAAAAACGGAAAAGAAGGATAACAAGAAAAGAATGATATCCTACGGAAATATGAAAATGTGATATTCTTCCCAAAAAAGCAAATACGAGGGAAAGGGAAAAAAATGCTATTGTATTCCTGAATTTTCGTCTTCTTTTTCAATTAGACATTCAGAGCACGTTCTCGGGTGTTTTTTTCTGTTATTTATGTGCTCGGTGGGAAATGGATCAAATATTTCGGAGGGAGCTCAAAATACCAATAAGATAGGTCTGTGTGTGGTGGAGGTAGTGTCGAATTGACTTCGGTGGTTTGGTGTTCGCTGAAAATTTCAGGCTGTGGTGAAACATCACGAATTTTTAAAAGGGACCGGGGCTGAATCAAAATTCATGTTGACAGCAAAGGATATACCTAAATCCTTTCGATTTCTTCGTATTGTCAATGGGAAAGATTTACCAATTTCTTCCCTATTTTCGATACCGATAGGTAGGAACCTTTATATTTCTCCTTTAAGTTCCTAGTCCGAGCTTCATAGCTACAAAAAAAGCTCCCATATTCCCTCAACACCTTTCAAAACCTGACTTGAGAACCCAGAAATATTGATGCAGCTCCTTCTCTGGTAAAGTCACATTTTTCATTGAACTGATAAAAAAGGAACAATAATATGAATATATTCCCTTATCATTCAAAATTTTCCTTTGTGTCAAATATTTGGAGGAGGCATTTGAAGATTTTGAAGCTAAAAATGAGTTGGTTCTGTCGCTCTGCCGTAAATAAGTTGGATACGACAAACTTTGGGCATTCTCGGAAAATACGCCCGAACAGTCTTCGATCTCGTTAACAAATACTTTGAGCTTTGTAGCTGTGTAAAGCTCATCTGGGGTCAACGATAATCAAAATCACGATTTTTGGACACCCAATTCCATCCCTGAAATGTCAAATTTTAATATGACTAATCTCCATACACGGATACATCTAATCCTCAAAGCTTCTGAAATGGAACAAATTAATTTTAACCGAAATTTTTTCAATTTAAATTCCGTCTGCAACAATTATGGTGATTTGAGGAATTATTAGTAAGAACAGACCAACTGTTCTGTTACAGTCCAACTTATTAGGAACTTCTTATATTAGTATCTAATACATCTAATCCTCAAAGCTTCTGAAATGGAACAAATTAATTTTAACCGAAATTTTTTCAATTTAAATTCCGTCTGCAACAATTATGGTAATGTGAGGAATTATTAGTAAGGACAGACCAACTGTTCTGTTACAGTCCAACTTATTAGGAACTTGTTATATTAGTATCTAACACTTTTTTTCTTTCTTTCAAATTAGGTGCTTTAAGACTTTCATAGGAAGGTCGTTCGCGTTGCATATTAGCTACCTTGTTAGAAATGTTAGGTTGAATATTAAATTCCATTTTCAGTAGCTGTGTAATAACTCACATGCAACAGCTGTCAGTGGGAACTTTGCGCCTTCTGTGTTTGGAATGCCTTGCATTCTACTATATCTACTATCTAGCTCATCATCACACCAATTTATCATTATTCGAATCTCGAGTACATCTTGGTTTGGATTATCAGGTTTTATTTCGTATTTTCTATCTTTCTTTCTTTCTTAGTCTCAATCGTCCCTTTTGGTTTATCAAGATTCATCTTGTATTCTTTTTCTGCCTTTCTTTCTGGAGTCCCTCTTTTTCTTTCTCTTCTTCTTTTAGAATTGGAAGATTTTAAGGCAATAAGATTGCTAAGGCAATAAGGTGTTATTGTTAATAAAAGGTACATATTGTGCGCCTTCTGTGTTTGGAATGCCTTGCATTCTACTATATCTACTATCTAGCTCATCATCACACCAATTTATCATTATTCGAATCTCGTGTACATCTTGGTTTGGATTATCAGGTTTTATTTCGTATTTTCTATCTTTCTTTCTTTCTCGAATACAAATTTGTTTGGTTTATCAAAATTTATTTCTTAGTCTCAATCGTCCCTTTTGATTTATCAAGATTTATCTTGTATTCTTTTTCAGCCTTTCTTTCTGGAGTCCCTCTTTTTCTTTCTCTTCTTCTTTTAGAATTGGAAGATTCTAAGGCAATAAGATTGCTAAGGCAATAAGGTGTTATTGTTAATAAAAGGTACATATTGTACAAAGTCTTATTTTAGAAAGTTCAGCAAAAGAATTCAACAATAAACAATAATCCAATAAATTGAAGAGCTATAACCCTAACCCACAACACAAATAGTCATATTAAAGATGTAGAAAGGCAAGAACAAAAAGAACTAAACATGTAAAACTTGCTGACAAAACATTCGTACAGTATATAAAAAAAAAAGAAATAAAACAAGTGAAGGAAAAGAAAAGGAAAAGCAGTTTAAGGTTGAACAAACAACTTAAAGCCCTGAAAGCAATCAACATTTTGAAAACGGTAAATAATGAAGTACCTAAGCAGGCAAGCAGCAAGAAGGAAGTGGAAAAATAACAGTGAAGTTAATTTCTGAAACATGTGTTTTTCATGTTTTTTTATTTTTGAGTCTTTCCTTTTTCATAAAAGTTCCGTTCCCTCAGGAGAAGTTCATTTTCATTTTTGTGTGCCTCCACCTTTTTATTTTTGAGTCTTTCCTTTTTCATAAAAGTTCCGTTCCCTCAGGAGAAGTTCATTTTCATTTTTGTGTGCCTCCACCTTTTTTTAAAACGTACAAGAATGCAAGAGAATATAATTGTTTTTTCTCTCTTTTTTGAAATGAATAAAAACAATGAAAAATCTAGGTGAGGGTACTCAGCTACTCAGCTGAGCAGTGGTGGATATCAGGGGAATACAGGGATAGGTATCCAGATTTTACTGATGTCTTAAAAAAGTGGTGACGAATCCAGGGTTTCTAGAGAAAGGCTACAAGAATGCAAGAGAATATAATTGTTTTTTCTCTCTTTTTTGAAATGAATAAAAACAATGAAAAATCTAGGTGAGGGTACTCAGCTGAGCAGTGGTGGATATCAGGGGAATAAGGGGATAGGTATCCAGATTTTACTGATGTCTTGGTGACGAATCCAGGAATTCTAGAGAAAGGCAGTGGTGTAGGTATCTGTAGATCTCCTTTTCATACGTAAAAAAAGTTCCATCTCATCTCAGCTTACTGCCAAAGTTCAGATGATTCTGTTTATCGGAAAAGTACCTTCGTAGCTAAAAGCCCAGATCAACCTCAAAGATCTCCTTTTCATACGTAAAAAAAGTTCCATCTCATCTCAGCTTACTGCCAAAGTTCAGATGATTCTGTTTATCGGAAAAGTACCTACGTAGCTAAAAGCCCAGATCAACCTCAGCCCTACAGAGATTCAAGTCTGCCCTACAGAGAGTAAAACAGACAACGGGGGAAAGTCTCAAAAAGAAACATCTAGCACAAGTCAAAACTCTCGAAGCTTAGAAAAGAAACACAAGTTCCTCTGTTTTGTTCTGTAAAAGTTGCATTATTAAGACTTGGGGTACCCTTGTCGCATTGCAGCTCTTATGAACAGCAACTTGCTTTTCCATTCTTTCCTTGCTTGTTAACAACTTGATAATAATATCTTTTATACACAATTGCCAACACAAGCTCCGTGCATAAATATGTTTTGTTACCTCGATGTTTCTCTTCTCTCACCATTGTCTTTGCAACAGGGTTGGAATTGCTCTTGGGAGACCTTCAGGGACATCTCCTTGGACCCTCCCTAAACGGACACCGAAAAGCGGACACTTTTTAGGGTCTGGGGACATTTTACCAGTTTGTTAAGAGGAAAAGCACCGAATGACGGACACTAACAATCACAGACAAAAATACAGTGATATCTCCATTATTTGGTGATATCACTGTATTTTTGTCTGTGCATGATGTCAATTGATGTGTTCTTGGTCTGGTAAGTATAGTTGTGCTCCAAAAAGGACAAGTGATGCACATGCACAGTGTTTGTAAGTCATTAAAGTAAAATCTTATCTCATCCAACTTATGACCCATTTTGCCAAGGTCTAGCATGCCTTTGCCTTTGTATCTTTTTCTGAGGATGATCCATTATCTATTGAACTTCATATGAATAATTCGAATACCACTATTGCACCCTGTATTCCTTTATATACACATGGAGAAAAGGTACTTCTCCTCTTTAGTTTATTAATATTTCAATAATACAATTTCTCTCCCTTTTTTACATTACCTATGTTCCTTTTACATCCACAAAGTTCTTTCTCCACGAACTCAGGTTCTCCTCTGCATACGGCGAAACTTTTCTCCAATCTTTCATTGGTTTTCTGTTTGATGTTTGCTGCTTCCCCTTTCTCCTTGAGATTGCACATCTCTTCATCTGTTTTGTTCGAATGCAAATTAATTAAGTTGAAGTACGAAAGAGAGTTATTGACAAAGGGGAAGGAAATAAAAAAGTAACTAACTGATAAAGAAAAAGAGAGAGGGAAAAAGGGAAGGAGAGGGAGGATTATATGGAGGGAGAGAATAAGAGAGAGAGTGAGAGGGAGAGAGAGGAAAAGAGAGTGAGAGAGAGAGAGAAAGAGAGAGAGGGGGAGAGAGAAGTCATGCAAAATTCAATTCCTTTAGTTCTCGTCCTCTCTCTTTCTCTCTCTCTCTTTCGTCTTTTCTAAAAGTTTGTTTTCCCCCTTTTCAAGCGCGCCGGGAGGCGCGCGAACGTCAAGAGTTCGCAGCACCGCCCGGCCTATATTAACACGAAACAGAATTTCAGTGGTTTTTGGCATTTTCACCTCAACTTTTCTCCCACTTCCCCTTAACTTTAAGCAAATTTTATTTGATATTCCTGGTCGGACGTGAAAGTAGATGCGAAATCTCCAAAACCCGACCTTTCTACGATTTGTTTAACCGGTTTTCTGATAGGCTCAAAAATCTTGAAAATCGCGAAAAAAAATTTTCTTTTTTTTTTTTTCTTTTCACCCGATTCAATTAATCACGCCTACAGCCCGTTCTACAAATGGTGGGAAGATGGTTAAGGTGTCTCCGGAAAGGTCTCGTCGAGGAGAAGTGCCTTTTCTTGGTTTCATCTTCTTAGCACTAAAGGGAGACCCGCTAGAGAGGAAAAAGTGACGTTTAGGGGAAAATTTCAAACTTTTCGATCGAGTTGATTAATAAAGAAGTTTTGCGCGTCTCAGAAACAAATGTCTTAGTGGCCGAGCGGTTGGGTGTATCTATTTTTACTCCTCTACTGTGATGATAAGTGTGATGGGTGGGGGTTCGAATCCCAGAGAGGTCATTTTTTTTTACATAATTTTATCATTTAAAATTTTTTTATGAATAGCCATAATTACTTTTTTCATAATTTTATAGTTAAAAATCACCTATTTCATAATTTTTTAGTTAAAAATCACCTATTTCATAATTTTTTAGTTAAAATTTATGAAAAAGGTTTAAAATGCAATTTTTAGGTATTAGGTATGTAAAAAAAAGAAAAAAAAACTAAAGTTTTTTCCTGACAAACTTCTGAAAAAACGAAAGAAAAAACAACAGAACATTCAACAATGTTCAAACATACAGACGAAGGAGAAGGAAGGAAGAAAAGAACAAGGAAGAGGAAGAAGGAAAAATCCGACGAGGAGGAGGAGACGAAGAAGGAGGGTAGGAAGGAATAAGTAATATAGTTTTCCCCTTTCTCCCCTACCTCCTTACTTATTCTTTCTCCTACCTCCCATTCCTTCCTATAACTTACCTGTTTCTCTCTAGACTTTTTCCTCTTCCTCTCGCCTTTCATCTATCCTTAGATTTTTACTATTCTTAGGTTAGAAAACATTTTACGACAATATTTTAACAGGAAGCTAAGTAAAAATGGAAAAATAGGAAATTGGAAGCTAAAAACCGCCATTGTTTTATCCACCGTTTTGCCGTTTGAAACACGTGGTTAATCCACTAGGGTTGAACACCGATTAGTCCGATTACCCTTTCGTGTTTATCCACATTAAGTTTATTTGTCCAATAGCTACATCCCTGCCAAATTTTGCCTGCCAAATTCATGGGTACAAAGGTAAAGTAAAGAAATTATTGTATTTTGTTTCGATTAGTGGATGTGCCAAAACTCCTAACAGTGAAGAGCGGAATTTCACTGTCTTACTGAATGAAGAAGTGTTGGATTTTGGATTTCAACTCCAGTTGAGTAGATTTTTTGGTATAAATTTGAATCCTTTCGATTAGTGGATGTGCCAAAACTCCTAACAGTGAAGAGCGGAATTTCACTGTCTTACTGAATGAAGAAGTGTTGGATTTTGGATTCCAACTCCAGTTGAGTTGATTTTTTGGTATAAATTTCAGGCATGAACCTATGGATGTGACAGAATTTATGCTAACTTGCTAACCTAAAAAAGGAGCTTTTTTAGTCTACCCAATTTAAGACTTCAAACAGTTAGGTACATATTTCTAAATTACGATTTCTTTTTCCCGAATCTTATGATACATGAGTAGAATGAGTAGGTAGTACTTACCTATAGCGTGCGAAACTTGATATTTTCCAAATTCTCTGTGGAAATAAATTTACTGAATTTGGTTCTTCTTTCCAAGTTACGCATTTTCTTTCTCCTCCTTCATTCTCTTCCTCTTTTCTCTCTTCTTCTTAGGTATTAGTTTCCTCTTTCTTGTTTTCTCCTCCTCTTTCTCTTTTCTCTTCCTTCTTCTCATCAGTTCTTTTTCATTTTCTTGTGCCCCTTCTCCTCTACTTTGTTTCTTCTTTCTTCTCCTTCCTCTATTTATATGCTCATACAATTTATCTTCCATCTAACCTATACTTCTCCTTATTTTTCCCATTCCCGTTTTTCTTTTATCGCTCTCCTTATGTTTCTTCTTATCTCCTTCTCCTTTGTCCTCGTTATCTACTTGTCCTCAATTCCTTATGTCTCTCCTCGCTCGTTTGTTCCACTATCTTGATCACACGTGTTTCATCATTAGTTCCCTTTTTGTTTCTTTTTTCATTTTCTTATGTTTCCTTTTTCCTATGTATATCTCATGTTTCTTTAATCTTCTCTCTCATTTAAGAGCAGGGTCGCTCCCAAGCAGGCCCGAGTCCAGGATTTTATTGAGGGTGGCCCAAGGTGCCCAATTGCCTGGGTTAATAGAACCCATAAATGGGATGTATTGTGTCTATCGTCTAAGCTTGAAAACTAGAAGAAGAAAAAAAAAATAGGTAGGTATATCTTTCGAATTTTTTCTTTCTATTTTTCGAGCTTAGCCTAACCTAAAGCTTAGCCCTGTGTATAACCTCTACCTTAATCTCTCACCTATCAGACCCCTGGAAAAAAAACACCAAACCAAAGAGGAGAGTTAGTAGAAATGTTCATGATAATACCCATGACTCCCCTGGTGTACTGCGGTCAAGATCTAGGTTTCGTAATCCGGGATCAATGGTTCAACAGCAAGGTAAATTGATGTAGGAGTGATGGAAAATTATAATTTTCTTTAGAAGAGCTAATGTAGAAGGGAGGTCCACCTCCACATTGACGTCTTTTTTTTTTATATCAGTACTTTTTGTGAAGGGTAACTCTTGACGTTAATTTTTTAACACGAAGTGTTTTTTTGGGGTACAATAATAAGATAGTTGTAGGTATTTTATATATAAAAAAAAAAAACCTTTGTAATTTTTACACCTTGATGAGCCCTGGCCCGGGACAGATCGGATCGGATAGGCCCCCCTGTCGACGGCCCTGTAATAGGGTACACAAACACGTGTTAGGGTCCAGGGCCATTTTATTGTTTCGAATACCTACGCGCATTTCTGGCCAATTCCTGGAAATATCCGGGGGAGGATATTTTTTGACGCCATATTAGTCAAACGTTCAAGGGAAAAAGACAGACAAAAACAGAGATAGGAAGAGGCAGTGTACGTGAGAGAGATAGATAGAGAAAGGGAGGGACCGAGGGAGTGTGTGTGAGAAAGAGAGAAAAGGAAAGAGTGGGAGAGAAAAACGGAAAGAGAGATAGAGATAGAGACCCTTGGTGAAACTACCCACATTTCTTCGCTACATCCAGATATTAAAGAATAATCATAGCGTATCATACGCTGATGTTATTTATTTTTAATCTTATTTGCACAGGAATTTCCCGTGGGATTTTCATAAAATGTTAAACTGTAAGCACGTAGGCATGATAGATAGCCAACTTCAGAAAAGTCGAATCCTAATAATAGAGGAATAAAATAATAAAAAGTTTTTAATATTATTATTTTTTTAGGTACCTAAATACATACATATTCACCCACTTTTGTATAAAAATAATTTTTTCCTCAGGAATTCGGAGATATTTGATATCTTTGAGATTTCTTTCTTCACTTAAAAAGTTTTTTTTAGATGTAAGTACGAAGTTATTTTAGATTCTTAAAAAAAAAAAAAAAAAAAAAAAAAAAAAAAAAAAAAAAAAAAAAAATCCGGTAGCATAAAGTTACCATAGTTATAATTTCATAGGGAAAATGGAAAAAGAATCCAGCTTTGATCTTTGATGTTCTTTTTTTATTATTTTTATGAGAAGTTGAAAATTTCTTTTAAAAAAGAACATTCTGTTTTGAACTCAAAACCGGAACCACCCGATTACTCAATTTTTTTGAGCAGGCAGTTTTTTTTTTTAATTAGGTATCATCATTATGTATTTTTTAAAAAGATTATAATAAAATCGAAATCATTTTTGAAAAGTAAGATTATCTAAAATTAAGGTAAGATTTTTGGTCTGCGGGACAAAAAAGGCAAGGTTATCTCTCTTAGAAAGAGGGATGAGAGAGAGAAGAAGAAGAAGAAGAAGAAGAAGAAAGAGAAAACTAATTATTGATAAGATATGAAAGGAAAGACGATAATAATCAATTCTGACACGAAAGTGGAAATAAATGAAGAGCAAGAGAGAGGAAGAAGAAGCAAAAAAAATTTCCCTCTCTCTCTATCTCTCTCTCTCTCTCTCCCTCCCTCCGATAAATAAATATAAATAGAATAAAATGAAGGGAGAGTTAGAAAAACTGGAGACAGAAAGAAGGAAAAGAATAAGAGAGAAGAAACGGAGTGGGAGATGGACAGCAAAGGAGAACGAGAGAGAGAAAGGGAGGGAGAAGAAGGGAGAGAAGGAGAGAGAGAGAGAGAGAGAGAGAGAGAGAGAGAGAGAGAGAGAGAGGGGAGGAAGAGAAGAAGAGAGAGAGAGAGAGAGAGAGAGAGAGAGAGAGAGAGAGAGAGGAGGAAAAGAGATAGAAGATAGAACAGAACAAGCTTGTGAAGTAATTGAATCAGTCTGGAGCTCTGGGAATAATTAACTCAAGAAAATAACTTGGCAATAGCTCTCTCTCTTTCTCATTTTCTCCCTTCCTCTCTCTCTCTCTCTTTCTTTCTTTCTTATTTTCTCCCTTCCTTCCTCTCTTCCTCTCTTTCTTTCTCCCTTCCTCTCTCTCTCTTTCTTCTCTCGCTCTCTTTCTTCTCTCGCTCTTTCTCTTGAACTTTCTCTCTCTTTCTCGTATTTCTTACCTTTCTTTATCTTTCTCCTCACCCTCACTTAATAATTCTCTCCCTCTTTCTTCTTACATCCCAGTTTTCATTCCTTCTCCTCTTCTCTTTCTTATCTCTCTCCCACTTTTCACCTTTATTTTCTTTAAATTTCTTTTCCGCAGTTTATTTTCTTTGTATCTTTGCCCTCTGGAATCCATGTACCTAGATATCTATCTATTTCTTCATTTCTTCGTTCTTTATCTATTTCTATTTCTTCATTCTTTGCTCATGCATAAACAAAGTGGATAGAATTATTAATAGGGATGTAATTAGGAAAGGAAAAGAACAAATTCTGAAAATCCTCTGAAATGAAACAAACTAGCAAAAGATAAAACAAAACAATGGTGCTTACTTAAAGGTAAGTTTCTTGAATAGGACTGAAAAGTTCTTTTACTCCAGCAGTAGACTGGAGGAATAAAACTCCACTTTGAGGTTAAATTGGAACCCACGCCCTCCTGTTTACCAGTCGAGTGAGTGTCTTGATATCAAAATAAAATAAATAATCATTTCAGTCAGGCACCTAAAACACATTACCCTAAAATTTTCATAAAAAAATAGGCAGCTATATACCTATCTACATATATACCTACTACATACATAGCTTACACAGGAAAACGGACCATAAATAATTCGAAAAATGGGTAAAACAAATACAAAATGGCATATCCGGAATAACTGGAAAAACATAGATTAAATAATTGATGAGACTCATAACAAAACCAGCATCAGAAAATGGGAAACCATGCTAATGACATCATGTTAAATTCAAAACGAACCACACTAATGATAAATAAATAATCGCCTAGGATTGTTACTGAAATTTTATCTTCATTAAAATAGAATAGAATAGGGTAGAATAGATTATTATCTATCTTTTACCTTCATGCTGGTTTTGAATAATCTGCACAGAATAGTTCATCCACAATTCAAAACCACAGGTAATCATTATTCTTTTACTACCTATCAACAGCAGTAGCTCTGAGCTTTAGCTTTAGTTGAATGTGATGGACCCGTAATCCAGGAGTTTGGGGTTCGAGTCCCTGTAGTGAAGTAAAATTTAGAAGCGTCATTGTGAGGTGGACATTTTTGTAAACAAATAAAATTAAATACTAGAACTTCTTACCTCCTTCCTCTATTATTCTTTCTTTCCCTCTATCCCATTCCTCTCCCGTCTTCTTCCTTTATGTGTGGTCTCTTTCTACTTTCTTTTGTATTATTCTTCATTCGTTCCCCGTTATTTTCCCTCTATTCCTAGTCTCTTTTTCTTCCCTTCTGCCCTCCCTTCTTTTTTCTTTTCTTTTTTTTTTCATGTGTTTTCCTATGCAACATTTTTACGAACGTCATGGGAATTATTGACCTTCCGACCAAAATGTTGCACCCCAATATTTTCCATTGTTTGATTGACAACAATAGGTTTGTGGGTCAGTTGACTTGATACCCAAAGAATGCCCTATACTGCCCTATATTCTGCCTAACTTTACCCTTACTGTTACAGAGGCGAATCTGCCGTAGGTAGCCTTGCAGTACTTGATGCATTCCCATTCCTTGGCAGAGAAAATATGGTACAAAGGGATCATGGCGCAATAGGAAATATTTCACAGAGGTAAAAATACGGTAGGTACAAAAGATGAATAATTATGGTACAAAGAAAAATTAATATGGTACATAGGGAAATATGATTCAAAGGGATTATGGTACACAGGGAAATATGGTAAAGAAAAATTAATATGGTACATAGGGAAATATGATTCAAAGGGATTATGGTACATGGGGAAATATGGTAAAAAAGATGAATATGGTACAAAGAAAAATTAATATGGTACACGCGGAAATGTGGCACAGAGGAAATTATGGTACAAAAGATGAATATGGTACGAAGAAAAGTTAATATGGTACACGGGGAAATATGGGAAATAAATAATACTCTAAAACAAAGCAGGGAAATTCTCGAGGGAAAAAACGGCACGGGTTACACCATGTGTGTTCACTAATAGAATCTTTCCCTTTTATACAGGGTGATCTAAACAAAGGTGTCAGGAAAAAAAAAACAACTAAATATAGGTTTACAACATATATGTAGATATAGGTAATACTAGCCCTTATGATACCTAATAATAAAAAAAATTTCCATGGTTAGGGTGAAATTATATTGAGTCAAGAGCTACCATGATTCAAAGATTTTGCATTGGATTGATTTGGATAGAGCATGTTACAAATTTATTGCCTCATTGTAATAGCGCCTCACTAGTTGTGTAAATACTGTAGGTAGGTAACTTTTCTGTTTCAACATTGTGTGGTATCTAGACTTCCCGAAATATACATAGATGGATGTATATTTTATGAACAACCCAGTAAGGTACGTACATAACAGGGGAATAATGTTTCTGCATTTACCTTGCTGGTAAAAGGGGAACTCCCTCTCCCCTCCCTCTTCCCTTCCCTCCCCTCTCTCTCCATTCCTCTTCATATCTCTTCTTCTCTTTCCTCTGACCTTCATCCTCTCTTTCTCCTCTTCCTATGACTGCATAGTTGACCTCTAACTTTTTACTGCAAAGCCTAGCTAGCGCACTGAGAACAATCCTTCGCATATTATAGGCAAAGTCTGAATGTTTGTTTGTAGAAGAAGAGGGGGAGGAGGAGAAGAAGAAGAGGAGGAAGGAGGAAGAGAAGGGAAGCTAGCACAATATCCCGAAAGCTAGCATCAAAAACTTTCCTCAATCAGTCTACTTAAGTTTGGAGGATATAGTTCACCTTATTCAAGCGCTAGGTCGCTGGTTCGATTCCTGACCGGGGCGATCCTTATACTAAAAGCCTAGAAGGTCATTCGCCCAAATTCTTCATCTATAGGCGGTCCAGGAACAGCAGCGCATTGTTTCCTAAGGCTGTGTCCACACATAATGGACGGCCGTCAATCGACGAGGTGAATCTATGTTGTCGAGGCAGTGTGGACGGTTTCAGTCGACATCGATCGACGGCTATGTGTGGACACAGCTTGACACTCAACAGGGTCAGAAATTTTAAATGTTAATAAACAGTACAAAACTGCAGACAGAATTAAACTTGGAGACATCTCTTCTTCTCTTTCCTCTGACCTTCATCCTCTCTTTCTCCTCTTCCTATGACTGCATAGTTGACCTCTAACTTTTTACTGCAAAGGCTAGCGCACTGAAAACAATCCTTCGCATATAGGCAAAGTCTGAATGTTTGTTGGTAGAAGAAGAGGGGGAGGAGGAAAAGAAGAAGAAGAAGAAGAAGAAGAAGAAGAAGAAGAAGAAGAAGAAGAAGAAGAAGAAGAAGAGGAGGAGGAGGAAGGAGGAATCGACGAGGTGAATCTATGTTGTCGAGGAAGTGTGGACGGTTTCAGTCGACATCGATCGACGGCTATGTGTGGACACAGCTTAACGCTCAACAGGGTCAGAAATTTTAAATGTTAATAAACAGTACAAAACTGCAGACAGAATTAAACTTGGAGACTATACAGGAGTATAGGGGGACCGCCATAAATCTTCCCCTTACTGTCCAGCTAAAACAGCGAAATAAATTTCCCGATATTAGCTCTCTGCAAGAAGACTCCCCCGACCTTTCTTTCGGACTGTAAATCCACCGTTGAAAACGGCTAATTTATTGGCCTGGAGTAATCTGGTGCTGTCTTTTTTCCGCTTTCTTTTTTTTTTCGGTTTGGGGAGGGCGGAGGGCGAAATTAATTCTGAAAAACTTGGAAAAAGACGATTTGGAAGAGGGAAGGTGGCTGTGGGAGGGGATTGGATCGGTGAAGAGGAGGGAGGGATAGGGGGAGAGAAAGGATGGATAGAGAAGGATATATCGTAGGATAAGGGGGGAAAGGTTTGGAGAGGAAAAGGATGTGGGAAGGAATCGAGAAAACTGTAATAAATTGAAGGAAAAACCGAAAGCCTTGAAAAATATTCCGAGTGTAGTGGTGGTCAATTCTAAATTACAATTCAATATGTTTATAAAGATGCATGCCATGAGAAATTGGAAAACAAAAGAAGGGGCATTTCAAATCGCACAATGTTTGATCTTAAATTGAGAATATTTTTTTTTTTTATCACTGAAACAAGGTGGTCTTATTGTCCCGAAATCACAAAGAAAAGGACAGTCGTTAGGCCGCGGCCTCACAGAACTATTAGGTCTGTTGAACCGTCTTAACGTGATGTGTGGAGGACAGAGCTTGAGACCCAGCCTTCCTTCCTTTTTCCCCTCCTTTAGCTTCCTCCTTTCTCTTCCCTCTTCCTCCCTTCCATGACCCCTTTATACCACCACGATGCCTGCGGGGCTCTCTCTCTCTCTCTCTCTTATTTCCTCTTTCTATGTCCACCTCTTTCTTTTCCGTTTTCTCTCTTCCTCTCTCCTTCTCCTCTCGCTCTCTCTTCCTCTTTCTATGTCCACCTCTTTCTTTTCCGTTTTCTCTCTTCCTCTCTCCTTCTCCTTCTCCTCTCTCTCTCTTCCTATGTCCACCTCTTTCTCTTCCGTTTTCTCTCTTCCTCTCTCCTCCTCTCTTTCTCTCTCTTCCTATTTCTAATGCCCACCTCTTT
This sequence comes from Diaphorina citri, assembly GCF_000475195.1. Classification (NCBI taxonomy): domain Eukaryota; kingdom Metazoa; phylum Arthropoda; class Insecta; order Hemiptera; family Psyllidae; genus Diaphorina; species Diaphorina citri. The sequence goes on along the minus strand of NW_007377530.1, from coordinate 340,916 downwards.
CTCTTCCGTTTTCTCTCTTCCTCTCTTCTTCTCCTCTCTCTCTTCCTCTTTCTATGTCCACCTCTTTCTCTTCCGTTTTCTCTCTTCCTCTCTCTCTCTCTCTCGCCTCTCTTTTTCATTCTCTCTCTGTCTAGCTCACATTCCAAATGAGTGTTTATTTTTACAGATGGTTGGAGTTGGAAAAATTGTAATACGAGTAATTTGAAATATTTGTAAAATGATTAGGCAACTAGGGACCCACCTATTTTCCACCTTGGTGGATAATAATAGGTATATTATGTAATTATTGGAAATTAATTTCACTTTATAACGTTAACTTCTGCTCCAAATTTTCGGAGTAGAAAAATGACCCCCCCCTCCCCCCTTAAATACGGCTCCTGGTTGATAATAACTTAATCGAAAGAAGGCCAAAGGATAATGTCGTCATCGATCCGTTGGAGATGCGCTTCGTCTATGTGGAGTAATGTAAGGTCATGAATCCGCCGACCCGAGGAAAGTGCGAGGATGATTGCCAGGTGGCGGGAAACCTCAAATTGCACCACTTTATGAATACCTAAATACCTACCTACCTACTTTTGAATGACAATTTCTCTCTCTCTCTCTCGTTCTGTCTCTGGAGCTCTCTCTCTGATTTAAAAAGGACACTTAGTTCAGGTATTCCTTAGGCCCATTATCTTAATGGACTCCTTCTTCTCTTACTCATCCTGTCTTCCTTCTCTCTTCGATTTCGGGACGATAAGACCATAGCAGTTACAGTTCCCTCTGTCAAAACCTCTTAAAAAAAAAAATAATAATAATAGCAATAATTCTGCATTACCTACATGGTAAAGGGAAAATCAAGACCAGAATACGACAAAACTTTTTGTTAAATGTCAAAGCGAGGAAATGTTTCACAACTCAAGATTACACTTGGTAAATATTATAGGTACCTAAATAAGTAGGTATTATAGGTAAGTAGCTTAGCTTACTTCACAGCACAAAAAGGTATCCAGCATTTTTTTTTTTCTTTTAACAAATACCCACCTAATGTGTTTAATTTGCTCTGACCCCGTCCCCATCCAGGCTCCCTTTCTGACATAACCCCATTTTCTAGTACCTCTTGAGCCCCGAGGGAACACACACGTTTCAAAATATTGCAGACTAAAACGCTTTCCATACATAATTAATAATTTTTGCCTGGGTTGGGTGTTGAATGAGGTAGATGCCTTTTCGGTCCCTATCTCCTTCGAAAGAAAAAGTTCCATGGACTTGATTGAAGACTCGGTAACTTCGTGAAGGTCCATTTTAACTTAACTACTGGGTTGTATGGAAAAGAAATGTCTGTGTGAAGTAGTACATATTATTCGTTTTCCATACAACCCAATAGTTCCATGGACGTTTGATTTTAGGGCCCAATCGCTCCTGCGGGAGTCTCGTAAGGTTTTTGAAACGTATTTCAGGCAAATTTCTTTTCTTCTGCAGAGGTTTGGTTAAGAGAAAATGTAACAACAGGGGTCTCATGTCGTGAAATCAAAGAGAGAAGAAATCCCGGATAGGAAAAAGCCAGCCGTTTCGAAAATGGACCTCATCTATTCAGCTTAAATAATAGTGCTTATTTACATGCTCGCATAGGACTGAAAAGTCCCTTTACTCCAGCAGTAGGCTACTACTATTATTGTGGTCAAATTCTCAATTTATAGCTCGCATAGGACTAAAAGTCCCTTACTCCAGCAGTAGGCTACTACTATTATTGTGGTCAAATTCTCAAATTATATTGAGGATAAAATTCCATACCTCGGCTTAGTAGGCTACTACTATTATTGTGGTCAAATTCTCAAATTATATTGAGGATAAAATTCCATACCTCGGCTGGGATTGAAACCACTACTATTATTGTGGTCAAATTCTCAAATTATATGAGGATAAAATTCCATACCTCGGCTGGGATTGAACCCACGCCCCATTCTACCTCCTGACAGTCACTAGGGGACCAAACAGTCCATTTTGCATTCGTGACTTGCAGGATTTGTCGCAGTACAGAAATTCACCAGAAGTAGGTAGGTAGGTAGCGAAAAAAGGTTTTTTTTTTGTAAAAAAAAGTAAAAATATTTTTTTCCCTTAAAAATCATAACTACTTGAGTTAGTGGAACACGCAAATCTTTATACGAGAACGCTATTTATTTACCGGGAAAATATTTTTGCAGTAACTTAGCGTTATTCTTAATGGACTGTGAATATATTTAAAAACAGTAAAAAACTTTCTCTGATAGGAGTATTTCAAAATTTACTATATTTAAGGTATTATGAGTGGGGTTAGGTAGGTATATTATCTGGGATTTCCTTGAGTTAATTTATTAAATTTATTTTATGTATAAAAGCGTGAGTGACCTTTGCAAATTGGCTTGTTTCTACTAGGTAGGTGGATGATTTTTCGCTATGACTGAATGCTCCTATTTCCATCACAAGAGCTCTTCCTGAGACTAGTACCATTAATATGTTGGGAGGGAAAAAGTTTTAAATGTAGCTAACCAAGGGGGAAAATAGGTCTCAAAACATGATAGACCTCTTATGAAGTCAAACCCCATCTAACACATAATCCCCTCTTCCATGTCTCCCTAGGCCACTCATAAGAGTAGGTAGGTATACAAGAAAAATAATGTAAAAACTTTTGTCCTCATAACACATCAGGTACCCCAGTTAATTCCCTGAACTAATACATATTTATTCAGGTAAGTAGGTACTCAATATGTTAAGAACCATAGTTTCCAATCAAATGGAACACATGCGTGACCTTTTATACATAGCTGCGTTTGAGGATATTCATAGAAGATTGAAATAGGTTCGACTAAAATTTAATAATAGTGAGCCATACTTAAACATATGTACGTTTATGATGAATCTGAATTCAGACATCAGTAATGCACTGAACAGATTAGAGTGGACACTAAAAACAGAAAACATAAAGCTATTAAACAGAATGGTGAGATACAATCGGAGTTTATTGTGCTATCAATGCTTGGCAAGGAAATACACATCAACATCTAGTCCAGCTCAGATGAAATTTTAATGTCATCCCTCGTCATATAAAAATCTGGTATAGGTACTCGTATCTGGTACTTTTTCTGAGGTGAAATTCCCTCAGGATGATATAATACCCTCGAGTTTTAATCAGAATTCTGCATTAATGGATAAATCTGACTCAGGAACTGACTTGGTGATCTAACTTTCTAACTTTTCAGATTATCTGAGAGTTACATGAAATGGTTTTGTCAAAATTGTGAAATTTTGTTCTGATAATTTTCGTGAAGGAAGATAACTCGTATCAAAAAAATGCATTCTCTTCGTTCTGATTGAATTGGGAGCATATTGGTGGAACTTTTACGAGATCATCTGAGAGTTACATGAAATGGTTTTGTCAAAATTGTGAAATTTTGTTCTGATAATTTTCGTGAAGGAAGATAACTCGTATCAAAAAATGCATTCTCTTCGTTCTGATTGAATTGGGAGCATATTGGTGGAACTTTTACGAGATTCGGTCAATTATTGGTGCTTGTGTGAGACTAATTTGCAGATTGATTTCGGCCGAGGACAGTTCTTATGTGAGTAAATGGTTCACATATGCTACCAACATAACGTACTGAAGTTTTCTCTCGCCTTTCTCTAATCCTTTCTTTTTCAATGTTTTCTAAATCCTTTCTTTTCTTTTGCCAATCCCAAATCCACCACCTTCTTGTTACATGTTCTGATGTTCTTACCATTCAGGATACCTGCAATGTGTCAGGTATTCCATTACCAACTGACTCCGCGTTATAGTTGAACCGACATCTAGCCTAATCCAGCCAAAAGTTGAATTCCTCTAATCCAGTCAATAGTACAATTTCGGTCTCCAATTTTCTCAGCGTTCACCCACACACCACGTTCCAATTTACCGAAATGTTTATCACTACAAAACACTCCGTTCCCAGTTTTCTCTCGCCTTTCTCTAATCCTTTCTTTTTCAATGTTTTCTAAATCCTTTCTTTTCTTTTGCCAATCCCAAATCCACCACCTTATTGTTACATGTTCTGATGTTCTTACCATTCAGGATACCTGCAATGTGTCAGGTATTCCATTAATTTTGGCCCTTCTTTTGGTGATGCTAGAAGAGGCTGAACACGATTCCCGGATCACCCTGTATATGAATCATACAGTGAGCTGTGAATAATTCGTTATTGTGCTCGCAACCATGAAATATGAAGAAGTTGGAAAAGCTTCTCTTTCGTAAGCGAGAGCTTTCCCACACCATCTCTGTAAGCAAGGGCTCGCTTCTACACCATCTCTCTATCATTGCTTTTCTCTATTTCTCTTTGTTCCTTCCTCTCTCCTTCCCTTTCTTATTTCTCTTTATTCCTCTCTCTCCTTTCCTTCTTATAAAACGTCAGCAGGAGGAAAGCAATCAAATGCTGAGGCTGTTGTGCTGATTTTTGTTCTAGTTTTTTGCTGATGGTGATGGTATCGTAAATTCATAATCTAGAAAATCTCTCTCGCTCAGTCTATTTGTTTCTTTCTCTTTTCTCGCTTCCTCTTTATTTTCCTTCTCAGTAGTAATCCCGTCTCTTTATCTCTTCCTTCCTCTGCTGATTTGTTCAACTTTCCCGACAGTACACTCAAGTTAAGCAACGTCAACTATGGCAAGTAATAATCTCTGGATTCATTCTCGCTCGAGAAGTCCTCCATTATGACAACACGGAACCACAGTTCGAATTCCAACACAATGCAGGAGTATTGGCCGATTTTTAGTTCCCTCCCTCTCTCTCCCTCTCAGTACAATGCTAAGTACTATAAGTTTCAGCTGATTGGAAAACCCATTGTAATCACCCTCCCTCTCTCTCTCTCCCCCCCTCCCCTCTTTGTCTCCCTTTTCCCTTTCCTCTCCTTTCTTGTCTAGTCTCTCTCTAATCTCCTTCTCCCTCCCTCCCTCCTCCTGTTCTGTCTACAGTTTTTCTCTCTAATCTTCTTCTCTCTCCCTGTTCTGTCTAGGGTCTCTTTCCATCTCCCTAATAGTTTTCATATGCACTCTAATGTTACGTATTGTTTTGTTTCCAAAGTTTACTGAAGTAGCTAAAGCATTGTGATCGGTCGTGGATTTTTAGTCCGTCCTTCCTTTATTATTACAATAGTAATAAAAAGGTATAAGGGACGGACTATTTATTGTATTCGCTTCGGTGTCGTCTGTCTGTCGGTCTGTCTGTCCCAATAGAAGGACTTATTCAAACCTGGTCGACCTATATATCAAATTAAAGGTCTTTTTACCAGGAAAATGAAAATGGCTAAATGATTCCCGGAGGGACGGGCCCAGCTTGTTCCCCATGAGTGCCCCCGTATAAGAAAGAAGTATTTATCAATTCGGCACAAAGTGCATCGGTGCCCCCAATTCACGATTGGCCAAATTGCCCCAAAGTAGGTGCCCTTCGATTATGAAATTCTGACGTCAATCGAGAATGACTTTTGATTATTTTCCCGCTACGGTAGTGCCGATATAATTGTGATATGGCTCGGCATGTCACAAATAATGAAACCCTGCCAACACTATTAATTTGACGATGTTACTTCGTATTGCATAGCGGATGACTTGGTTGGATGAGTTAGATCTTGGAATTCTTAGGGTAAAACATGTAAAATTCTGGATGTTCCAAAAAGGGCATAAAAGGAGTTCAGTGTCCGCGGATACCACAATCTTCGAACGCCTTGAAATAGGTCTCATGGGCACGGAAAGAGTCGGCCCCGTTTTAAATATTTTCAGGGACAAGAAAACATGTGAAATTCTGTATGTTCCAAAAAGGGCATAAAAGGAGTTCAGTGTCCGGATACCACAATCTTCGAACGCCTTGAAATAGGTCTCATCGGCACGGAAAGAGTCCAAAACTTGGCCATGAATTACCAACCAAGGTTATACCCCCAAAACAATGGACTAACAACATTTGATCTGGTATATCTGGTATTAATAGAAAAGGTATGTTCGTAGTCCTCAATCCTGATCTTTCATGAATCCTCCCTAATTCTGAAGTGTTAAGTTAGAGTGCCAAGAGTGAAATGGACTCAATTACGATAAACGAGTATACTTATAGCAGTAATTTGTTTTTGTTAAACAGTGCCTTCAGTAGTGCTAAACTTTTTTTTAAGAATTTGTTGACCCAAAGCAAGTAACGAGTAGAGCATCAGTGCTATGGTCTATTTCAAGGGTTTCCAGAAGAAGGCCCCGTTTTAAATATTTTCAGGGACAAGACCACATTTCGATTCACCCGGTATAACGTATCTACGTATGCGCCATGGAAATAATTTCCGAAAATTTCTCTCCATACATATAACGAAATGTAAATAATCATAAATAATTCATGTAATTTAACTTTTCTCTGTGTGTATTTTGTTTATTTTTTCCACGAGGTAGTGTAAGTAGCTGGGTATATTACGTCGGTATTAGGTATGTTAAACGCAATGTATAACGAAATGTAAATAATCATAAATAATTCATGTAATTTAACTTTTCTCTGTGTGTATTTTGTTTATTTTTTCCACGAGGTAGTGTGTAAGTAGCTGGGGATATTACGTCGGTATTAGGTATGTTAAACGCAATGTTTTTTTTTTACTTTCTATTTTTTATTTATTTTAATGTATTAATACTCGGGATTTTGTATGTTTACCCTATCGTGTATGTTATGTCATATGTCCCTGAGAGTGTTAGTGTATGTGTTATGTACTTATGTAGATGTATTGGTTGGTACTTGAGTCAAGTGCTTTCTGTGGTAAAGTGCTCTAAGTACTGTTTCCCACGCACGACTCGTACTAAAATACATAGGATGCCACAGGACAATAAAGATGTGTTATTCTTGGTAAGAATAAAATATGCTCAACAATAGGGAAAAAAGTAAATAATAAAAAAATTAAAAAAGAAAAATATTGGGCGACAATATCTTGCGCTAATTGGGTGACCAATCGGGGACAATTATTTTATTGACGTCATCCCAACTTTGGCGCAACTTATAGGTACTTATACATACAAAAGCTGCAAAGTTTTCTCTGTTGACACAAGGGGGTTGGCGTAGACGTCACCATGTTAATTTTCCATCACGCACACACGCCTGAAGGTCAGTTAAAGTGCTAGCACCAGAAATAGAAAAAAAAAATATGGAAATAGATTTCTTTTCCATTCGTTCGACCAATGCTGGCAACTTGTGGTAATTATATCCTATTCTGCTAATGAGTATAAAGTTGCGAAAATAATTGGTGCCACTTATACTGTGATATTTTATGTTTTATGGGTTTTAAAACGGTGGAACGTGCTTGATTTAGCGCAAAATTTCTGCCCAAGTATTTACGGCATAGGTACTTGCATTTTGTATTCGTAATCAAACTAAAGAGTAGCATTTAACCTAATGTAAGACCTCTGTGTAATTTTATGTGAGTAATAGCTAGGATCTACTTGTAATTACTGTTTGCATACTGGTCCTACAAAGCTACAAAGTGAAATGAAATTTGGTTCTCTTCTTCCATAAATGGTCTTAACGAAACTTTATGGTAGAATATCTTAAATGCTGTACAGATATTTGGAATGAAATTTTCGTCAACCTTGGTTGAAAAAAATGTAGGGAGATAAAACACAAAAATGTTCTTTGCCAAACTCATCAATTTTTTGTTCTTCTTCCCCTTGTTCATTTCTTCTCGTCAATTCATGCAAAATAAGTACGGCACAAGGTTATTGTACTCAATGCTGTTAGCTTCTTCCGTTTCTTACTTCATTTATTTTCTTCTTTTTCTTCATTCGTGTCTTCTTTTTCTTCATTTATTTTATTTTCTTCATTCATTTATTTTTTTCCACTTTTTCTTCATTCATTTCTTCAGTTTGACTTTTTTTCTTCATTCATATTATTTGAAGTTCGAAACTCCCACTTTGCTTAGTCTGGAAAACTGAGATGTCTTTGACTTCTTCGACAAGTTTGAAAGAGAGTAATGAGGTGAAAAGTGGTGATATGCAATGGCCTGACATGTGTAGAGAACCACTAAATGTGGCTAAATGTAAAAGGCTGACTAGAAACACTGACCCTTTAGGTGGAAAAGTAGGCACATGTTATTCATGGCCGTGTCTTCTAGACAAACCCATATTATAACTCACCGATAAGAATCTTCTTGTGTAATGGCCTGACATGTGTAGAGAACCACTAAATGTGGCTAAATGTAAAAGGCTGACTAGAAACACTGACCCTTTAGGTGGAAAAGTAGGTACATGTTATTCATTGCCGTGTCTTCTAGACAATTACCCATGTTATAACTCACCGATAAGAATCTTCTTGTGTTTGGGTGACGAGGCCTAGAAGGACCAGGGATGTTGCAGTTTGACATTATGTATGATCTCGAGAGGTCCTCTGGTAACTAGAAGACCTATTCTCGTCAAACGATACTGAAAAGTCCGTTCAATGGACAATCCTTTAACTTGTGTCAGGAGTGGGGGAATGATCTGAAAAATGTTGTGAACCACTGGGATTTATTCTCGTCTAGTTTAGTTCATAGAGTAAACGATACTGAAAAGTCCGTTCAATGGACAATCCTTTAACTTGTGTCAGGAGTGGGGGAATGATCTGAAAAATGTTGTGAACCACTGCGATTTGTTCTCGTCTAGTTTAGTTCATAGAGTACTACGGGCTGGTTGCTGGTTTTGTTGTAATCAATTTGAGATGAGCGATTAAGTAGATTTTTGGGAAATTCATGCAAGGGGGGGGGGAATATTGAAACCCTGCCAACACTATTAATTTGACGATATTACTTCGTATCGCATAGCGGGTGACTTGATTGGATGAGTTGGATCTTGATTCTTAGGGCATAAAACATCTGGAATTTCGGATTTCCAAGAAGAACATGGAAGGAGGTCAAATACCACAATCTTCGAATGCCGTAGGTCCGTCTCATGATGGGCACGGAAAGAAAGGCCAAAACAAAGTGCTGCAGTTGATGAATTACCATCTGGGGTTGTACCCCCAAAACAATGGACCATCTATCGTAATCTGGTAAATCTGATATTAATAGAGGAGTAGAAACTATCTCTCATTTTTTCGATCCACCTTGTATAGCTTGGGCACACATGGTAAGAAATGTTAGAACCATGTCATGATCCCTTGAGTTCCTTGGACGATGAAGATGTTGTAAACCAAACAACCCATCTTACTCATAACTCATGTTCTCATTCTCATGTAATCTCCCTAGTAAGACTTAAAATTAATGAAGATATAAAGTAGATTATGAAAATGAACTAAACTTTCCGGTCTTGCAGTTTTCTTCATGAAACAATACCAAGTGAACACCTTGAAAAACTAAAGAAATGTGTAGAAATGCCCAACGAAAATGCGTTCTTCCATAAATTAGAACTGTTCAATGCGTTACGTTTAATTAGGACCCAGCCCAACTTGTAAACAAGGTTATAAATGGCTTGGTGGAAAATGGAAAAAGAAAGTTTCCAAGAAAACCCCCCAGGAGGAAGTAAATGAGATAGATAATTGGAAAAGAAAGGAAGAAACCCTGAGAGAGACCCCGAATTAATGAGGATATAAAGTAGATTATGAAAATGAACTAAACTTTCCGGTCTTGCAGTTTTCTTCATGAAACAATACCAAGTGAACACGTTGAAAAACTAAAGAAATGTGTAGAAATGCCCAACGAAAGTGCATTCTTCCATAAAGTAGAACTGTTCAATGCGTTACGTTTAATTAGGACCCAGCCCAACTTGTAAACAAGGTTATAAATGGCTTGGTGGAAAATGGGAAAAGAAAGTTTCCAAGAAAACCCCCCCAGGAGGAAGTAAATGAGATAGATAATTGGAAAAGAAAGGAAGAAACCCTGAGAGAAACCCCAAAATACTCGTGTTGGAGGAAAGTAGAGAAATTATTAATAAGGAAAAGCACGCAAGATACAACAAAGAAAAGAAAAGCACACGCACCTTACAGACGCATCCAATAAAATACTCATTTCATAGCCCCTTGTTTTACGCTGAATCTAGTGTGGTCTGTGGGGAAATTTCAAAGATGGAAAGGAAGGGACTGCCGAATAATACATGGGAAAACTTCCCCGTACGATTTTTCTGCCATGAACCCTTTGGAGAACCCTCACGAGATTACGAAACATGGGCGTGCCTATAAATTTAATGTGAAAGAAATGACTACAGGATAGTCCAACTGACAAAAGAGGGTGGAAGTTTTTGGGTTTGCAAGGAAAGATAGGAAGAAGAGACAAATGCTGTCTCTGTCTCGGGGTTTATCACCTCATCTTTGTCTCTTTTTTTTACTTTCCTTATTCTTCTATTTGTTCTAAGTCTGAAATTCTGTCCTGACCTGGCAAGGGTGCTAACCTTCTGACCAACAATCATGTTTTTTCCCAGATTGTTAATATTTTCCTGTTCAAGGTGTCAACCATTTTCATTATCTAGTGAGAGCGAAAAAGCATAAAATGAAAAGGAAATACTGCATATTCAATTACATTTATGTAAAAGTAGCCTAGCGGGTATCGAACTTGCCTAGGAAGCCAGGAGCTGTGGGTTCGAAGAGAATCGAGGCTAAAAAGAAGGGGAAAAAAAGTCACATGCCACTCTACTTTTTTTTTGCCTGGGAGTTCAGTTATCGTGGGAGTGAGGGAGGGAGATATCGGGACTGATTGAGTGTGGGGAAGAAAAAGGGACTCAGCAGACCAAAAAATCAGAAAAAAATGATTCCCGCCCGGCCGGGGCGGATTTTATCCTGATGGGATAATGTTCGTTCTCGGAACGGCTGGCTTTCTCCTATCCTGTCTTCCTTCCATAGCAGTTACAGTTCCCTCTTTAAAAAAAAAGACCTCTGTGTAATAGCTAGGACCTACTTGTAATTACTGTTTGCATACTGGTCCTACTTAGCTACAAAGTGAAATGAAATTTGGTTCTCTTCTTCCATAAACGGTCTTAACGAAACTTTATGGCAGAAATGCAGAATGTCTTAAATGCTGTACAGATATTTGGAATTAAATTTTTGTCAACCTTGGTTGAAAAAATTGTAGGGAGATAAAACACGAAAAATGATCTTTGCCAAACTCATCAGTTTTTTGTTCTTCTTCCCCTTGTTCATTTCTTCTTCCTCTTGTTCATTTCTTCTCGTCAATTCATGCAAAATAAGTACGGCACAAGGTTATTGTACTCAATGCTGTTAGCTTCTTTCGTTTCTTACTTCATTTATTTTCTTCTTCTTTCTTCATTCGTGTCTTCTTTTTCTTCATTCATTTTATTTTCTTCATTCATTTTATTTCTTTCTTCCACTTTTTCTTCATTCATTTCTTCAGTTTGACTTTTTTTCTTCATTCATATTATTTGAAGTTCGAAACTCCCACTTTGTTTAGCCTGGAAAGCTGAGATGTCTTTGACTTCTTCCACAAGTTTGAAAGAGAGTAATGAGGTGAAAAGTGGTGATATGTATGTTCCAGTTTTAGCATACCATCTGGTGATGTTGAGGACAATTTTATGATATTTTGAGGAATAGAAGTTCAATGACTTATTGTTGGAATAACGTGCGAAAAGGTGATTTTTTTTTTTTTTTTAGATAATAATTGAGTTTTATTTTATTTTCATTGATATTTTTATTTAAGAAGTAGGTAAAATAAATATTTCTTTTCTAATTATTTCCTAATTTTAATCCAATTAGACGAAAGCCTTGTCTCTTACCTTGCACGTTTTCGGAGCTTCCCTTTTCGGGATTATTTTGCTTGATGCGAAACTCTGTTCGGAATTTCAAACATCCGCTTAAACGGAATTTCCACGAACAGCTGGAATAGCATGGTTGATTTCCCCGAAAATGGTGTTCCTCTTCTTTAAAAGTTTTAATGAGCTATGCTCGAGTGGATGTTCAGTATGTTTGTCCGAAAATCCATATGGTTGGGTGTCTAGTGGGTATGTCCGAAAAGTTCGCGGACATACAAGTTTTCGGCGAAAACCCATTTATAATTTTATAATTATGAATTATGATATTTCATTAAGTTCTCAAGTTAGAGAGCCTGACTTTTTGACTACCCTATGTATTGAGCTAAAACTTTCATAATCTCATCAAGTGGTTCAAATATAGAATATAGACGACGATGGTAAAGGGTTTTTTTTTATCTATTTCAATAAAAAGTTTAAATCTATGGAGCAGAAGTTTTCATCTCGGAGCTTTTAAACCTTACAAGTTTTTCCTTTGATAATATCGTATAGGTACAGGAGATTGTGATCGCTAAGGGAACGCCATTAACTCTAGTGCCACTCTCCTCATCTCCTCTCTATATAAACCTCTAGTAGTTGCAACACTGCAACATGATATGTATGCTGGCGACCTTTTAAGTTTAAGTTATCACATCAGTCTCAGGCCCTTTAATAACAGAATAGGATTACACAAAGCTAGTATGCAGCCCAAATACTGGTCTCGTGTAAACACCATAGTCACCCTACTGGAATCCAGTAATACTCCAGTCCAGTTTAATGTCCTCCTTCGTTTGGTCAGTATCACTTGGATTAACAGCTTTACCGAGGTGCTTTTTGTCCAGCTGGATTGGAAGCTTGACGCCATCGCCAGTGGTGTTTACAAAGACCAATAGCTGGAGTGCCAACTGACTCCGCGTTATAGTTGAACCGACATCTAGCCTAATCCAGCCAAAAGTTGAATTCCTCTAATCCAGTCAATAGTACAATTTCAGTCTCCAATTTTCTCAGCGTTCACCCACACACCACGTTCCGATTTTCCGAAATGTTTATCAGTACAAAACACTCCGTTCCTTTCGCCCTCATGTCAAGAATTCTGACAGCAATTGGTCGACATGACTTTTCAGATACGAGTTCTTTTTTTTTCACACATGAATGGAGAGAACATACTCTGAAAAAATACTGAAGCCAATCAATAGAAGGTATACGTATGAAATTTCGTAGGTATGCTTTTGCTTCTGAGGAAGGTGAGGTTTTCTGCAGCTTTATTGCTTGTGTTGGTGTTTTGCTTTATGAGTTATTTTTTCTAATTGGCCTTGTATTTTAATCCAATTAGACGAAAGCCTTGTCTCTTACCTCGCACGTTTTCAGAGCTTCCCTTTTCGGGATTATTTTGCTTGATGCGAAACTCTGTTCGGAATTTCGAAAATCCGCTTAAACGGAATTTCCACGAACAGCCGGAATAGCCTGGTTGATTTCCCCGAAAATGGTGTTCCTCTTCTTTAAAAGTTTTAATGAGCTATGCTCGAGCGGATGTTTAGTATGTTTGTCCGAAAATCCATATGGTTGGGTGTCTAGTGGGTATGTCCGAAAAGTTTGCGGACATACAAGTTTTCGGCGAAAACCCATTTAATTTTATAATTATGATATGGTTTTAATTTTAATCTAAACTCGGTTTAGTGAGAATCAAATTCAGCGTTCAATTGGGTACGCTAACTGCTAAGCCAAATACAGATCCCTTTCGGCTATGAACATTTGCTAGCTACGTTGCGTTGGTTAATCACAGGAGATTTAACCGCTATATCCGGCGTTTTATGGAAACCTCTGAAATACTAAACAAAAAGTCACACATAATACTGTATAATACTGTAAACCATGAGAGAGAGAGATAGGAAGAGAAAGAGAGAGAGAGAAGTATGGGAGTACAAAGTTACATCTCTTCCCGTGTAATCCTGTGGGGTCCCGAGGGACATTCCTATCTCATTTTACACGCTCCTGCTCGTTTTTACAATTTTAAGTGATTTTTTGCCCCTCGACTTTTGTATATGACTGTATATCTTACTATAATTTGAATCACGTTTTACCCTTTTCTCCCTCTCCATTCCTTTCTCTCCCTTTTCAACCTCCCCACCTTTTCCGCTCTACTTCTCCAACCCAAAGATATGTATATGGGGAAGACCAGTACCAAAATAGTGAATGTTAAAAAAAGGAAATTGAAATCTAAGAAACCTCCAAAAGATAGAAGAAAAAGGGTACCATTCCAAAAACTCAGCGAAGCACCATATTATACCCTAGTAAAACCCCCCATTATGCCACTTGCCACGATATCGCCAATCCCCATTTAACACGTAACTGCGAGTAGAAGTATGGGAAGAGAGAGAGAGAGAGCAAGGAAGTGAAAAAGGCAAAGTTCCAGCAACAATAATAATGTCTTCCGCCGCATCCTATCTACATAGCTAACATGGAAAGGACTCTGAAATCCCCAAAACTCCCCAAAGTTACTTCGCCCTCTGTACATATCACGGAATTGTTTTTGGCCATTAAAGCAAAGAAAGCTTCATTGTCCCCCGTGAATCGTACTCGGGAGTTTATGAGCTCAGCAACTTGCTGACAATAGGAGGAGGACTGGAGATAAAACTGGATAAGGCGGAGGTGGTGGAGGTGGAAATGGAAACAGGCGGTGGAGACATAAACGGTGAAACAAATATGGCTGCAAAGGCCGTAAACGTCGACAATGGAAGAGAGTCGCAGGATGCATGCGAGCAAAATAAAAACAAAATGGCGAACATTCAAATTATGGGTGAGAGAGGAAAATGGAGGGAGGGAAGGAGAAAAGGGCGTTGCGTTGGTTAATCACAGGAGATTTAACCGCTATATCCGGCGTTTTATGGAAACCTCTGAAATACTAAACAAAAAGTCACACATAGTACTGTATAATACTGTAAAAGGAAGAGAAAGAGAGAGAGAGAGAGAGAGCAAGGAAGTGAAAAAGGCAAAGTTCCAGCAACAATAATAATGTCTTCCGCCGCATCCTATCTACATAGCTAACATGGAAAGGACTCTGAAATCCCCAAAACTCCCCAAAGTTACTTCGCCCTCCGTACATATCACGGAATTGTTTTTGGCCATTAAAACAAAAAGAAAGCTTCATTTTCCCCCGTGAATCGTACTCGGGAGTTTATGAGCTCAGCAACTTGCTGACAATAGGAGGAGGACTGGAGATAAAACTGGATACGGCGGAGGTGGTGGAGGTGGAGATGGAAACAGGCGGTGGAGACATAAACGGTGAAACAAATATGGCTGCAAAGGCCGTAAACGTCGACAGTGGAAGAGAGTCGCAGGATGCATGCGAGCAAAATAAAAACAAAATGGCGAACATTCAAATTATGGGTGAGAGAGGAAAATGGGGGGAGGGAAGGAGAGAAAGGAGAGTAGAGGGCAACGAAAATGTTTAGGAGAAAATTTCTGCTTACGTTTTTATTGTCCTTTGTCTTTTAATCTTCAGTAAATAGTAGAGAGAGCGTGGGAGAGAAGGAGAGGGGACGGGAGAAAGATAGGAGATGGGAAAAAGAAGATTGCTTTATTTGGCTGTGGAAAAGTTTTCAGGACAATAAAGTTTTTCCGCAGTTGAAATGAAAGCTTCTAAAGTCAACCGAGAGGAAGAAGAAGAAAAAAGAGAAGATGGACGTGGTGAGGAAGGAAAGAAAAAGAACGGAAGATAGAATATAGGAAGAATCTGACCACAAGGTGATGGGCAGGATGGCAGGAGAAGGTTTTTACCTCAAACGTTGACGAAATGGTCAATTCATCCCTATGTTGCATCTTATATTCTTTGAAATTTTGGGTTCTTGGTACCATTTGATAGTGATGGGCAGGATGGCAGGAGAAGGTTTTTACCTCAAACGTTGGCGAAATGGTCAATTCATCCCTATGTTGCATCTTATATTCTTTGAAATTGGGTTCTTGGTACCATTTGATGTATTTTCAGTTCACATTTCACGTCAAATATCTGTTAGGACTTTTTCAACAAATTTGTAGAACATGAAAGTTGTTCTATTCTACCAGTTTACAATACTTACAATCAAGCCATTGTCGAATTTCAACTCCCCCATTTGGTTGAAGCAAAACCATCTTTTGGCCCTTCTTTTGATGATGCTAGGAGGTAGGACTTTTTCAACAAATTTGTAGAACATGAAAGTTGTTCTATTCTACCAGTTTACAATACTTACAATCAAGCCATTGTCGAATTTCTACTCCCCCATTTGGTTGAAGCAAAACCATCTTTTGGCCCTTCTTTTGGTGATGCTAGAAGAGGCTGAACACGATTCCCGGATCACCCTGTATATGAATCATACAGTGAGCTGTGAATAATTCGTTATTGTGCTCGCAACCATGAAATATGAAGAAGTTGGAAAAGCTTCTCTTTCGTAAGCGAGAGCTTTCCCACACCATCTCTGTAAGCAAGGGCTCGCTTCTACACCATCTCTCTATCATTGCTTTTCTCTATTTCTCTTTGTTCCTTCCTCTCTCCTTCCCCTTCTTATTTCTCTTTATTCCTTTCTCTCCTTTCCTTCTTATAAAACGTCAGCAGGAGGAAAGCAATCAAATGCTGAGGCTGTTTGTGCTGATTTTTGTTCTAGTTTTTTGCTGATGGTATGGTAAATTCATAATCTAGGAAATCTCTCTCGCTCAGTCTATTTGTTTCTTTCTCTTTTCTCGCTTTCTCTTTATTTTCCCTCAGTAGTAATCCCGTCTCTTTATCGTCTCTTTATTTCTTCAACTTTCTCGACAGTACACTCAAGTTAAGCAACGTCAACTATGGCAAGTAATAATCTCTGGATTCATTCTCGATCGAGAAGTCCTCCATTATGACAACTCGGAACCACAGTTCGAATTCCAACACAATGCAGGAGTATTGGCCGATTTTTCCCCATGAGTGCCCCCGTATAAGAAAGAATTATTCTTATCAATTCGGCACAAATTGCATCGGTGCCCCCAGTTCATTTCACTGCCTTCTCCTGAGATGCTGTGGTATATTCTTGTGATGTAAGACTTAACCTGGATTGGTTGCCATTAGATCCAATGGTTTCCGCTTTACATTTTTGCCTCGCCGTGTTTTGTGCTGGAGTCTGTTGGGTTGTTTACATTGAATTGATTGTTTCGATTCTTGGGACTGGCTTTTGATTCTTTGAGGGCCTTGTGTTTCGTTATTCACTGCCTTCTCCTGAGATGCTGTGGTATATTCTTGTGATGTAAGACTTAACCTGGATTGGTTGCCATTAGATCCAATGGTTTCCGGTTTATATTTTTGCCTCGCCGTGTTTTGTGCTGGAGTCTGTTGGGTTGTTTACATTGAATTGATTGTTTCGATTCTTGGAACTGGCTTTTGATTCTTTGTGGGCCTTGTGTTTCGTTGTCTTAACGAGGTCTTTTTTATTTGTTTTGAAAGATTTTGATTCCTTCTTCTCAAGCAGAATTGTGAGAAAAGTTTCCTTTTCTGGATACGAGGTCTTTTTTATTTGTTTTGAAAGATTTTGATTCCTTCTTCTCAAGCAGAATTGTGAGAAAAGTTTCCTTTTCTGGATTTTTTTAGACGATTTTCTGGAAATCGGTACCCTTCCTTTTTGTTTGGGTAGTTTGAGATTTTGTTTGTATTCCTTCCTTTGATTCACTAGCAGTTGCAAAGGGACTTTTCTCTCGTCCTATCTTGTTCGTCGCCTTTTGTATGAAGGATTTTAAAAAAGGTTTTAATAAGAGGACTGTGGCGCCTATTTTTTCTCATGTTTCACAACCTACATAAACAGTTGTAGCATTCCGCAGTGAGGAATGTTGGACACAATTGTTTCTTTTTGACCGAATGTGTTTCCCAAAATCCCGCGGTGAAAACTTTGCCAACCAAAATCCCGCCGGATACAGAAAAAAGTGAAAAAAGTTTCAAGAAAGTTCTACACACACATTTTTTGCCTCTCCTTTTACAGTTTTTTCTCTCGTCTAGATTTGTGTGTTCGGTCTCTCGTAAGGTCTGAAAGGAGCGTCATAAGTCTTGTTTGTTTTTACTCCACCACACCGGTCTGTATGCATAATGTATTACGGAGAGTATGTATACTTTGTTTGTTTACACTCTCAGTGTTTTATACGCTATGAGTCCGTATGGTTTTAGTTTGTTGCATTTGACTTGTACTTCTTTGAAGACATTATTATATCTAGGATTCTGTGTACTTCTTTAAAGACATTATTATATCTAGGATTCTGTGTACTTCTTTGAAGACATTATTATATCTAGGATTCTGTGTACTTCTTTGAAGACATTATTATATCTAGGATTCTGTGTACTTCTTTGAAGACATTATTATATCTAGGATTCTGTGAACTTCTTTAGAGACATTATTATATCTAGGATTCTGTGTACTTCTTTGAAGACATTATTATATCTAGGATTCTGTGTACTTCTTTGAAGACATTATTATATCTAGGATTCTGTGAGTTGCCCCATGTGTGACGACCAGATCGGGAGTGTATTCTGTTGGTTGTTTATTCCTTTAGATTCCGTGTTGTTATGTATCTTTGTAAGTTTGTACTGTACAGTCTGTCTGATTTGTTATAACCGTGTTTTCGTAGGTTTTAAATCTTCTTCCTTCTGGCATTGTTTTTAAATCCCCTTTGGTACAGGGCTTGTAATCCCATCTATTAATTCTGATAGTCTGTGTACTTCTTTGAAGACATTATTATATCTAGGATTCTGTGTACTTCTTTGAAGACATTATTATATCTAGGATTCTGTGAGTTGCTCCATGTGTGACGACCAGATCGGGAGTGTATTCTGGTGGGTGTTTATTCCTTTAGATTCCGTGTTGTTATATGTATCTTTCTTTGTAAGTTTGTACTGTACAGTCTGTCTGATTTGTTATAACCGTGTTTTCGTAGGTTTTAAGTCTTCTTCCTTCTGGCATTGATTTTAAATCCCTTTTGGTATAGGGCTTGTAATCCCATCTATTAATTCTGATATGTTCTTCGTTCTTCATCACTTCTCTTTCTACCCTAAGCAACATGAATCCAGTTTATCACCGCAGTTCTTTGCAAGTCTCTTTCCCATCTATTTCGTAATGTCACTCCTTTCTCATATCTCATCCATTCCTTTTTGCTCATTATTTTCCTCGGACTTTTCTCATCATTATAATATTCATTGGATTTATCTGGGGTACATTTTTGTCCCTTTATCCCTCCTTCTTTTGGGTGTCTCTTTTCTCTCATTCATTCAAGTTGACTTTGGTTGAAGAGGGAAAAATGTAAAATGATAAATCGTCTTCTTTTTCCAGTTGTAAATTTTCTCTCAAAGATATTTTTGATAGCATACAGGGTGTCTATTGGAAACTTGGAACCTCCTTTTTTGGATGTGAGCGTTTGAGAGAGGAAACTGTAAACAACGGAGGTCTTCTCGTCGCGGAATCGAAGAGAGAGGACAAGATAGGGGAAAGTCAGCCATTCCGAAAACAAACCTTATCTATTTAGGTTTCAAGGATATTTTCCGATACCATTATTAGATATAACTTTCGTAATTTCTATGACTGAGAAAAATTATACTAAAAGCAAAACAGTACATCTGTAACGCAAAGTGATGACATGACAGTGAAAACCTTCAAGTGCAAGTGATGCATTTTAAGCAGGATTGACCACTTTACAACAATTCCCATCACTCACTCGAATGCACACGTGGTAAATGATTTCCCACCACTAAATCCACTAATGATTACGACTCTCGATAAGTTTTTTTCACTAATGAGCATCCACTATTTTTTTCACTTTTTTCCCCACTTTTTCTTCTCTCTTGGTGTTTGCGGACGAACCATTTGTTCCGCTCCTCGTTCTGGGGTGAAATTAATTGGAATACCCTCTCGAACAAACATCCCTATTTCATTTCCCCTCTTCTTCTCCTTTCTCCCTCCCCCTCCCTCCCTTTTATATGTACTCCATGAAGTCCACCTGGAAAGATATACAGAGATAGGAGGGAGGAGAGGAGAGGGAGGGGAAAGTGAACGAGGGTGAAGAGGAGGAGGGTGAAATAGGAGTAGGGGAAAGATTGAGAGTAAGCGAGAGAGGGAGAGGATATTATTAGAGTGATTTGTACACGTCTCTGTCTATCCCAGGGGATAGATATTTTAAAATTTATCTCCCCCCTCCCTCTCTCGCTACTGTTTCTTTCCCTCTCTTCTTCTCTCACCTTCGTCTTTTTTCCCATCTAAGAGAGAGAGAGAGAGAAAAACTTTCTACCCCGTGGTTTCCCCACGAAGAGGATTTACGAGAGAGTGAGAGAGAGAGAAATTATTTATTCAATAGTATTAAAATTTATCTCCCCCCTCCCTCTCTCGCTACTGTTTCTTTCCCTCTCTTCTTCTCTCACCTTCGTCTTTTTTCCCATCTAAGAGAAAGAGAGAGAGATAAAAACTTTCTACCCCGTGGTTTCCCCATGAAGAGGATTTACGTGTGAGAGAGAGAGAGAGATGAGATAGAGAGAGAGAGAGAGATGAGATAGAGAGAAAGAGAGAGATGAGAGAGAGAGAGAGAGAGAGAGAGAAATTATTTATTCAATAGTAATTTAAAGAGAGCCGAAAATAAATCCCTCGGGGATGGAAAAAGAAAAGGAAAAAATGTTTTCAAAATGCGAGATTTTTCTTTTCCCTTATCTTTTTTTTAAAATATTTTAATTCCATTTAATGGAGATCAAATTTGTCCCCGCAAGAGGGAATTCCACTTTCTCCCTCCTTTCCTTTTTTCCTTTTTTTTTTTTTTTTTTTTTTTTTTTTTTTTTTAAATATTTTAATTCCATTTAATGGAGATCAAATTTGTCCCCGCAAGAGGGAATTTCACTTTCTCCCTCCTTTCCTTTTCTCCCTCTTACTTTCTCCCCTTTATTGAAAGAACTTGACAGAAGGAGAAAAATCGTCTTGGATATTTTCCCCCCACCTCCACTTGCTTTTCTTCGCGTCAGTGAGATTTGCCTGAAAAGGGAGGAAAGAGGACGGAGGGATTTTTCAGAGGAAAAAAATGAGGTTGAGGAAAGTACAAAGTTACATCTCTTCCCGTGTAATCCTGTGGGGTCCCGAGGGACATTCCTATCTCATTTTACACGCTCCTGCTCGTTTTTACACTTTTAAGTGATTTTTTTTGCCCCTCGACTTTTGTATATGACTGTATATCTTACTATAATTTGAATCATATTTTTCCCTTTTTCTCCCTCTCCATTCCTTTCTCTCCCTTTTCAACCTCCCCACCTTTCCGCTCTACTTCTCCAACCCAAAGATATGTATATGGGGAAGACAGTACCAAAATAGTGAATGTTAAAAAATGAAATTGAAATCTAAAAAACCTCCAAAAGATAGAAGAAAAAGTGTACCATTCCAAGAACTCAGCTAAGCACCATATTATACCCTATTAAAACCCCCATTATGCCACTTGCCACGATATCATCGCCAATACCCATTTAACACGTATTCGGGAAACTGCGAGTTGAAAACTCTTAAAGTTTAAAAAGTTCTCGAAAATCACACCACATGAACTTTTTATCGTCTTTAATTACTTTACCAAGCCAATATCGAATCGGGACTTAATTGACTCATTCCCACAGGGGAACACTTTCAACTTCCCGGAAAATGTACCCGAGTATTCTAATGTACCAACATTACGTACCTCTTATGTACGGAAACTTTAGATGTTTGTGTATACCTAAGTAGGTATGTACGAAATGTACTTTTGTATAGGAAAGTATACGTACTTATTATGTACCTAGTTCAGCTCCCATGGCGTAGTGATCACTGCGCTCGTCTTGCACGCGTGAGACCCGGGTTCGGTTCCCGAAAAAAAGTAGGTATGCCAACCAGGGTATTGGAATCTAAATGGAGAGACTAGTGTTCGAATCCCAGCAGGAAAGAAAAGTTTTAGTTCAGGAAAAGGTTAAAAAAAAACTCATCTTCAAAGGGAATTTGGCCAAAAAGATTAAAAGATTCCAGTTTTCAAGGGGGTGAAAGTGAACACACGTTATAAATTTTGCCAAAATTGAGCACCTTATCAGGGGCTGGAAGAATAGTTAAAAATGTTAGAATAATAGACCCCGAGTAAAAAATAATAAAAGAAACCTCATTGTTATTATTGAACATGGCGCTAAAACTTGGAAGGAAAACTTTGTTTTTCCGTGTTGTCAATGGAGGGAGCTTTCTTGCCTGTGCCAGAACGAGTAGAACTTTTTCCCCGGCATCAGCAAGGGTGTACAGAGAGTCAATTTCCTTGGGTAAACTACTTCTCTTTCCCTCTGCTTCCTCTTTTTACTTAATCTCGTTCCTTTCTCTCTGTTTCCCTCTTCCTTCTTTCGGTTTCTCTCTTCTCTTTGCTGAAGTTTCTCTCTTCTCTCTCTCTCCCCCCTCTCTCTCTCTCTGTCTCTCTCTCTCGTTCTCTCTCTCCTCTTTTCCTTTCTTCTTTTCTCTCTCCTTTCCCCTTCCCTCTCTCCTCTTTCTCTTCCTCCCTACCTCATTTCAAAACTCTACTACTCGGTCTCTCTCCCTCTCTTCCCTTCTTTTACCTCTTTGCGCTCCCTCTCCCTACCTCCCCCCTACTTCTACTGTGTCCCCTTCCCCTCTCCCCCCTCTCTCAAGTTTTCTATTTTCCCCACTGAGGTACTTTACTAAAGAAACTTCCCTCCCTCTCCCCACCTATCCTCTTCAATTTTTATTTCTTCCCAAGCTAAGTGGAAATACAGTTTAGGTATCGTCAAGGGAGGGAGGGCTGGAGGGGGGAAAGAAAAAGGGACATAAAAAGTTAACCGCAAGTAATTAAACCCGTTTAACAAAGAAATGGAAAAGAGGAGGATGAATGGGGAGGGGGGGGGAAGGAGAAAAAGATCAGGGGTGTGAAGAGGAAGAAGTAGCTAAGAAGGAACAGGGATAAGGAGTAAAAGAGTCAAGAGGATGAAGAAGAAGTAAGATGTGGAGAAAGATGAGAACAAAAGGGACGAAGAGGAAGAAGTAGCTAAGAAGGAACAGGGAATAGAGAGTCAATTTCCTTGGGTAAACTACTTCTCTTTTCCCTCTTTCCCTTTGCTTCCTCTTTTCACTTAATCTCGTTGCTTTCTCTCTGTTTCCCTCTTCCTTCTTTCGGTTTCCCTCTTCCTTCTTTCGGTTTCTCTCTTCTCTTTGCTGAAGTTTCTCTCTTCTCTCTCTCTCCCCCCTCTCTCTCTCTCTGTCTCTCTCTCTCGTTCTCTCTCTCCTCTTTTCCTTTCTTCTTTTCTCTCTCCTTTCCCCTTCCCTCTCTCCTCTTTCTCTTCCTCCCTACCTCATTTCAAAACTCTACTACTCGGTCTCTCTCCCTCTCTTCCCTTCTTTTACCTCTTTGCGCTCCCTCTCCCTACCTCCCCCCTACTTCTACTGTGTCCCCTTCCCCTCTCCCCCCTCTCTCAAGTTTTCTATTTTCCCCACTGAGGTACTTTACTAAAGAAACTTCCCTCCCTCTCCCCACCTATCCTCTTCAATTTTTATTTCTTCCCAAGCTAAGTGGAAATACAGTTTAGGTATCGTCAAGGGAGGGAGGGCTGGAGGGGGGAAAGAAAAAGGGACATAAAAAGTTAACCGCAAGTAATTAAACCCGTTTAACAAAGAAATGGAAAAGAGGAGGATGAATGGGGAGAGAGGGAAAAGGAGTAAAAGGGTCAAGAGGATGAAGAAGAAGTAAGATGTGGAGAAAGATGAGAACAAAAGGGACGAAGAGGAAGAAGTAGCTAAGAAGGAACAGGGAATAAAAGGGTCATGAAGAGAAGTAAGAGGTGAAGAAAAAGGAGAAGGATAAGAACAAAAGGGACAAAGAGTGGAAGAAGTAGAAGGAAGAGGAAGGAGAAGAAGGAAGAAAAGTGCTCACCCAAGCAATTCGAAATACTTTTCTTTTACGGTGAAATTGAGTTGTCTTTAAAGTTGTGGGGTAGGGCAGAGGGGAAACAGTTGCCCTCTTTCCATCGCCCACCAGGGGTGGATCTGAAGGTCTTATCAAAATACTAGATAATAATACCTACCTATTGAGATTATTATGGTTTGAATTGTTAATATGTCAATAGCACCATATTATAAAACCCAGGACAAAAGGTTCCCAAAATAAACAAGGAAAAAAGACTTGATAAGCGAAAAAAATGGAGGAAAAATTCGAAACAAGTTATTATGTCAAAAAGTACGAGTGGTTGTAAAAAAGAGAAGGGACAAACTTAAAAGAAAATACGAAGGAATTTTCCCTGTTTTCGGTACAATAATTCTCGTATCGTACCATAATATACTTATCGTGTGAGGATTTATGTTGAGCATTTGTCATTTCCAGAATATATCTAGGCGACATAATACCGTACACCCCCCACCCTTCCTTCCCTCCCTACTTTTATAAAAATGGCACCTTGAAAAAGATAAGGCACCTCTGAATTAGACAAGGGTATAATACCTTCAGTTTTGATATACCAAGGGGTAAAATATTATCCCCTGTCATACCTACACGACATTTCCCACACCCCTTCCAATTTTGCCCTATCTTTTCAATCTGCCTCCCTTTTCTGGTACCTCCCCACACTCCCCTTACCTCGTTCCTCCCCTCCCTAAAACCTCCCGATACTGTGATTCCTTCTTCCTCCCTTCTTTCATTCGATTACCTTCTTTTTCGTTCTCCTTGCCCATTTTGATATTTTCCTTTTTGCTTGCCTGATGTCTATTTTATGCCTCCTTTTACTATCTAGTCTCCTAATCTTCTCATGTCTCTTTCCTCTCTCTCTCTTTCTTTCCTTTCTATTCTGTCCTCCTTCCTCTCGTTCTTCCTTTGTTGCCACTGTCTTCTTGTTTCTCTTTTCTCTACCTATCCTACCTTTCCTTTCTCTCTTTCTCCTCCCTAGATCCTCTTCTTCTTCCTTTCCATCTTCTACTCTCCTTTCTTTATCTTTTCTCTACCTATCCTACCTTTCCTTTCTCTCTTTCTCCCCTACATCCTGATATCCCTCCTCTCCCTCTTCTACTCCCCTATTTACTTATCTTTGTCCCTTTCCTATCCTTTCTCTCTTTCTCCTAATATAAGCTTTCACGTCTTGGTTTTTTTTTCCCTTTTTTTTTTTTTTTTTTTTTTTTTTTTTTTTTTTTTTTGTCGATTTTTCCAATAGCATGCTCAGGAAATGTAGTAGTGAGAAAGAAATCAGGGAAAAGACATTCCACTATTTACCCAATATATATACATATTGTCCATTTTCGATAGGATGAAAAAATCTCGTCCATCTGATGAAGGACATATCAGATGGACATACTATCACACAGACCCCACGAGTCTAACGTAGCATGTGTTTCATTGCTAGGAAATGAAAACGGCGATGAAACACTCGGAAACCCTGTATTAAACATATCGTTATTATTATTATTGGTGGGAGGTAGCATAGTGGTTAGTGATAAAAAGGGGAAGAGAGAGAGAGAGAGGAAAGGGAGGAAGAGGAGGAGGAGGAAACACAATATAAATAACATGGCAGTTCTCCTTTTCATAATAAGGTAAACACACGCACACGCGGTTGCCTGGTGTGGGTCGGCCTCTTCAGAGTTCGCGGGTTCGATGCTTCTTCTTATTTTTATTATTTTCAACGTAAAATTACCAGTTTTTTGGAATCACAGCCAATTCTTTTGCTCTGACTCCAGACTGCAATAACAATTTGGTCTTTATTGCCTGTAGAAAATGAAACGATTTTCACATCTTTTGGGATTTCATGATTTTAACTTTTACTTCCCTTATCCTATGATAGTGATAAGGAAATTTGGAAAGCATTTATTTCGTAACTATGAAACATTCTCTAATCCTTTCTTTTTCAATGTTTTCTAAATCCTTTCTTTTCTTTTGCCAATCCCAAATCCACCACCTTCTTGTTACATGTTCTGGTGTTCTTACTATTCAGGATACCTGCAATGTGTCAGGTATTCCATTACAATGGTTTCTAATCCAATCACTTGTAGCATGTGTATAGTATTTATCATATCAATGTCTTGTCAGACCGATTCTCTATTAGAATCAATTAGAACTCGATAATCTCCTCGGGTAGGAATTTTAAATCGTGTTTCTCCTTAATGGGGGATCATAAAATAGGATTACAGGATTGCATAATTGAAAAATTATGGAAGGCGCAATCTGTAGAATTTCTACAGGGTGTTTCAAGTTTCGAAAGGGTTTGGGATAAACAATATGACACATTTGATTGAGTTTGAGCTTTTCAAAATAGGTATACAAATATACACGGTGCTCCGAAATCGGTTGTTTTTGAATAGAAGTGACTTGTTAGGCTATTGATGCTAACTGAGCTTTCTCTTTCTTCTTCCTTATCGTCTTCCTCTTCCTTCTTTTTCTTTTCTTCATTGCTTTCTCCTTTAGTTTATTATTTTTCTTGGAACGTAGGTATTCCTCTCAATTTTTAATTATTTTTTTTGTGCCTTCAAAAATGAGTATGTATTGGGAATAAGAAAATTGAGATATCAACTTTGCTATGTTGTACAATGTCGTCTGAGTATGATGTGTCGTTTTGACAGCCCAAACTTTGGGTAGTTCGTCAATAAATTTTATCGATTGTTTCCCTCTGGTTCGATTGGCAGCGTCACCCTGTACATGTGTGGTTCTCGAGATATCAATCTCCTAATGAGATTACGTCGAGATATCATAACCGTGCTTGAAGTAGAGAACAAAGATCTCTCGGAATGAGTTATTGTGTATAGGGGGGACTCTTCGGTATTGTTGGAAACTTTTGCTAGCACTTTCAATATTTCAATAGTATTCTTGTCTTTTCTTACTGTTGATGACACAACTTTCTTGAATGAGTGATGGCGATTTCTTTGGGTAGTAACCTCACTGATGTATCCTTGCAATCGGTTCTTATTGTTGAAAACTTTCTGGTTTTTCTTCATGTCAAAATAAGTTGGTCTGGGTATATTGTAGAGATTCCCTTAACAGTAATCCCTTTGTATTCTCTCTCGTTTGAATCTTGTTTGCTGATTTTGATGCCGTCATCATCTGTATTTTTCATATGTAATTCTTTAGATTGCCTATCATCTCTCTTGTTCTTTATTATATTGGTGACTGAAGAGGGCCATGGTTTGTTTTTAGGAGAGAAAAAAAGAAGTAAAAAGTATGTACGAGTATTTCAAAAATAAATTGTATTTCCTATTTAATGCTCCATCTACTGGCTGTTTGCTTCTCATTTCTTTATAATATTTCATTTCTACTCTCTTTCGCTTTTCAGTCAGTTTTCTCTTCTCTCTCTTTATTTTGTAATCATTTCATATCACACCTACAGGATGGGTGTGTTTCCTTTTGTGGGATAAACTTCTTCGATAGCTTGGTGATATCTCACTATCAGGTAGACCTGACAGGTACACCTGATCAGGTCCGCCTGTCAGGTCTACCTGATAGTGAGTGGCTGGCCTAAGAGTTAAGAGTACACTATAGTTATTCGTGATTCCTTCGGTTCCCAACCTAGGATTGATTTCAATTACCCCACTTGGGCTACAGCTTGTGTGAAGTGTGATGATGTCAATTTCAATTCATTGTTATTACAAGTGTTAGGTACTACAATCCTGAAGGTGTCCATAAAGTTCTCTTTCCCTTTCGATTACTGAATCACACTTTGATTTGATTTGATTCTCTCTCCTCTACAATAAAATATAACATATTTTGTTTATCCTGCCAGAATGAGATGAGTTATTGTGTATAGGGGGGACTCTTCGGTATTGTTGGAAACTTTTGCTAGCACTTTCAATATTTCAATAGTATTCTTGTCTTTTGTTACTGTTGATGACACAAGTATCTTGAATGAGTGATGGCGACTTCTTTGGGTAGTAACCTCACTGATGTATCCTTGCAATCGGTTCTTATTGTTGAAAACTTTCTCGTTTGTCTTCATGTCAAAATAAGTTGGTCTGGGTATATTGTAGAGATTCCCTTGACAGTAATCCCTTTGTATTCTCTCTCGTTTGAATCTTGTTTGCTGGTGTTGATGCCGTCATCATCTGTATTTTTCATATGTAATTCTTTAGATTGCCTATCATCTCTCTTGTTCTTTATACATTGGTGACTGAAGAGGGCCATGGTTTGTTTTTAGGAGAGAAAAAAAAGAAGTAAAAAGTATGTACGAGTATTTCAAAAATAAATTGTATTTCCTATTTAATGCTCCATCTACTGGCTGGTTGCTTCTCATTTCTTTATAATATTTCATTTCTACTCTCTTTCGCTTTTCAGTAAGTTTCATCTTCTCTCTCTTTATTTTGTAATCATTTCATATCACACCTACAGGATGGGTGTGCTTGCTTTTGTGGGGTAAACTTCTTCGATAGTATTACAGGATTGCATAATTGAAAAATTATGGAAGGCGCAATCTGTAGAATTTCTACAGGGTGTTTCAAGTTTCGAAAGGGTTTGGGATGAACAATATGACACATTTGATTGAGTTTGAGCTTTTCAAAATATACAAATATACAGGGTGCTCCGAAACCGGTTGTTTTTGAATAGAAGTGACTTGTTAGGCTATTGATGCTAACTGAGCTTTCTCTTTCTTCTTCCTTATCGTCTTCCTCTTCCTTCCTTCCTTCTTTTTCTTCTCTTCATTGCTTTCTTCTTTAGTTTATTATTTTTCTTGGAACGTAGGTATTCCTCTCAATTTTCAATTTTTTTTATGCCTTCAAAAATTAGTATGTATTGGGAATAAGAAAATTGAGATATCAACTTTGCTATGTTGTACAATGTCGTCTGAGTATGATGTGTCGTTTTGACAGCCCAAACTTTGGGTAGTTCGTCAATAAATTTTATCGATTGTTTCCCTCTGGTTCGATTGGCAGCGTCACCCTGTACATGTGTGGTTCTCGAGATATCAATCTCCTAATGAGATTACGTCGAGATATCATAACCGTGCTTGAAGTAGAGAACAAAGATCTCTCGGAGAATCCCACGCAATTCTTATTCCGATCCGAATTGGATCACTAAGGCCAGCCACTCACTATCAGGTAGACCTGACAGGTACACCTGATCAGGTCCGCCTGTCAGGTCTACCTGATAATGAGTGGCTGGCCTAAGAGTTAAGAGTACACTATAGCTATTCGTGATTCCTTGGGTTCCCAACCTAGGATTGATTTCAATTACCCCACTTGGGCTACAGCTTGTGTAAAGTGTGATGATGTCAATTTCATTGTTAGGTATTACAAGTGTTACTACAATCCTGAAGGTGTCCATAAAGTTCTCTTTCCCTTTCGATTACTGAATCACACTTTGATTTGATTCTCTCTCCTTTACAAGAGAATATAATATATTTTGTTTATCCTGCCAGAATGAAACTGAAAAATCCGTTTAATCGGCAAAAAGTGTCAGGGAGAATGGCCTGACATGTGTAGAGAACCACTAAATGTGGCTAAATGTAAAAGGCTGACTAGAAACACTGACCCTTTAGGTGGAAAAGTAGGTACATGTTATTCATTGCCGTGTCTTCTAGACAATTACCCATGTTATAACTCACCGATAAGAATCTTCTTGTGTTTGGGTGACGAGGCCTAGAAGGACCAGGGATGTTGCAGTTTGACATTATGTATGATCTCGAGAGGTCCTCTGGTAACTAGAAGACCTATTCTCGTCAAACGATACTGAAAAGTCCGTTCAATGGACAATCCTTTAACTTGTGTCAGGAGTGGGGGAATGATCTGAAAAATGTTGTGAACCACTGGGATTTATTCTCGTCTAGTTTAGTTCATAGAGTACCACGGGCTGGTTGCTGGTTTTGTTGTAATCAATTTGAGATGAGCGTTAAATAGAACTTCTCATGCTTGGGCACACATGGTAAGAAATGTTAGAACCATGTCATGATCCCTTGAGTTCCTTGGACGATGAAGATGTTGTAAACCAAACAACCCATCTTACTCATAACTCATGTTCTCATTCTCATGTAATCTCCCTAGTAAGACTTGAAATTAATGAGGATATAAAGTAGATTATGAAAATGAACTAAACTTTCCGGTCTTGCAGTTTTCTTCATGAAACAATACCAAGTGAACACCTTGAAAAACTAAAGAAATGTGTAGAAATGCCCAACGAAAGTGCATTCTTCCATAAAGTAGAACTGTTCAATGCGTTACGTTTAATTAGGACCCAGCCCAACTTGTAAACAAGGTTATAAATGGCTTGGTGGAAAATGGAAAAAGAAAGTTTCCAAGAAAACCCCCCAGGAGGAAGTAAATGAGATAGATAATTGGAAAAGAAAGGAAGAAACCCTGAGAGAGACCCCGAAATACTCGTGTTGGAGGAAAGTAGAGAAATTATTAATAAGGAAAAGCACGCAAGATACAACAAAGAAAAGAAAAGCACACGCACCTTACAGAATACAGACGCATCCAATAAAATACTCATTTCATATCCCCTTGTTTTACGCTGAATCTAGTGTGGTCTGTGGGGAAATTTCAAAGATGGAAAGGAAGGGACTGCCGAATAATACATGGGAAAACTTCCCCGTACGATTTTTCTGCCATGAACCCTTTGGAGAACCCTCACGAGATTACGAAACATGGGCGTGCCTATAAATTTAATGTGAAAGAAATGACTACAGGATAGTCCAACTGACAAAAGAGGGTGGAAGTTTTTGGGTTTGCAAGGAAAGATAAGAAGAAGAAACAAATGCTGTCTCTGTCTCGGGGTTTATCACCTCATCTTTGTCTCTCTTTTTTTTACTTTCCTTATTCTTCTATTTGTTCTAATCTGAAATTCTGTCCTGACCTGGCAAGGGTGCTAACCTTCTGACCAACAATCATGTTTTTTCCCAGATTGTTAATATTTTCCTGTTCAAGGTGTCAACCATTTTCATTATCCAAGACCTTGAGACACAATGGAACTTTCCTGGGGACAATGAACGAGTCTAGCAATGAGGGAGAGTATCTAGAAAATGTTGAACCAGGAAAAAACCAACCGAGATATCTAACTATGACTATAAAAAAAAAGCAGTGAAACCAATTGAACTGGAAATTGAACATGACAGTGTTCCGACTGAAGAACATCAGAGATGATTCAAGGTCTAATTTAATAGTTTACTTAGAAGAAAAAGAAGTAGAAGAAATGAGTAATTTTCAACAACCAACCATGGAATGAACTTTGAAAGAAAGAATAAAAAAAATCTTGAGAAAATCCAACAGAGAGACCGGAAACTCTTGGAGAATTCCTTTCTTCACTTGACGAGAATGATGACATGGGTACCTGGACAATGACGATCATCAGTTGTTCAGTTCTGTGAAACGATCGTCACGGCGTGGTGGTTATCTCCTCGTTCCATCTTCACCAGGTAATGACGGCGATCAACTATCGTGTAATTACCATCACTGCAGTCGGAATCAGGGAATGTAATTGTGCTTTTTCTTTGTGTATTTTTACATGATTCTTTTCTTTACAATTTACTTTGTTCTTGCTTTTATTTTCTCAATCATTTTATGTTGTCTGTCTGTCTGGGCGGTGCTGACCATGTTACAAGTTGACTAGGAACAAGTTGGAGAAGATGTTGATGGCTTTTTTTATTTATCTCGTCTGTCTTGTGTTATTTGAACTTGATGGTTCTCAGATCTCTCCCTCTCCCTCTCTCTCCTTCTCTCTCTTTCTCTCCCTCTCTCTCTCTCTCTCTCTCTCTCCCTCCCTCCCCCTTCTTTCCTCCCTATTTCTCCCATTTTATGAATTGTGTGACTAACGTTCTTCAAACATTTCTCTGTTTCAGGTATGTTCTTCATTTAAATTTCCTACAGAATCATATGCCTCAGGACAATAAAGATGTGTTATTCTTGGTAAGAATAAAATATGCTCAACTATAGGGAAAAAAGTAAATAATAAAAAAAAAAAATAATAATAAAAAAAAGAAAAATATTGGGCGACAATATCTTGCGCTAATTGGGTGACCAATCAGGGACAATTATTTTATTGACGTCATCCCAACTTTGGCGCAACTTATAGGTACTTATACATACAAAAGTTGCAAAGTTTTCTCTGTTGACACAAGGGGGCTGGCGTAGACGTCACCATGTTAATTTTCCATCACGCACACACGCCTGAAGGTCAGTTAAAGTGCTAGCACCAAAAATAGAAAAAAAAAATGGAAATGGATTTCTTTTCCATTCGTTCAACCAATGCTGGCAACTTGTGGTAATTATATCCTATTCTGCTAATGAGTATAAAGTTGCGAAAATAATTGGTGCCACTTATACTGTGATATTTTATGTTTTGTGGGTTTTAAAACGGTGGAACGTGCTTGATTTAGCGCAAAATTTCTGCCCAAGTAGGTATTTAGGTACTGCTTGCATTTTTAATCGTAATTAGACTAAAGCCAAAGAGTCTTGCATTTGACCTAAGGTAAGACCTCTGTGGCCAGCCTAGTTAGCTTAGTTGGTAGTGCGTCTGCCTTGTAAGCGCTAGGCCGCGGGTTCGATTCCCGCCCGGGGGCGGATTTTATCCTGATGGGATAATGTTTGTTCTCGGAACGGCTGGCTTTCTCCTATCCTGTCTTCCTTCTCTCTTTGCCAGCCTAGTTAGCTTAGTTGGTAGTGCGTCTGCCTTGTAAGCGCTAGGCCGCGGGTTCGATTCCCGCCCGGGGCGGGGATAATGTTCGTTCTCGGAACGGCTGGCTTTCCTCCTATCCTGTCTTCCTTCTCTCTTCGATTTCGGGACGATAAGACTGATAATGTTCGTTCTCGGAACGGCTGGCTTTCTCCTATTCTGTCTTCCTTCTCTCTTCGATTTCGGGACGATAAGACCTTAGCAGTTACAGTTTCCTCTGTCAAACCTCTTAAAAAAAAAAAGTTTGCCCCGGCCGGAAATCGAATCTCCGACCTAGGGCTTACAAACCAGGCTATCTTCCAAGCTAGCACAACTTCTTCTGGAAGGAAGCACATCGAGACTATGGAGAGCCATAAATCTTTATCTTACTTGAAGCCAAAGCTTTTGCGTCAGGTATGTTATGTCCATGGAAGGTGTCAGTGGTAGAAGGGTGTGTAAGTGGGAGTGTGAGGGGGGGGGAGTGTGGGAGAGTGATAGAGTAAGTGATTGCTGTGTGTGGGTGGGTTGTATCAATGACGGTGTAATAGGTAAGTAGATACAAATGTTTCCTTTCTAACAATTTAGATCCTTTTTTTTTTTTACAAAGTGAAAGATAGGTAATGAAGGCATAGCATTTTGTGTAAATTTATTTTAATTTAGATACAATGCTCACCTCTAAGGGCGAGTGGTTAAGAGCCTTATTCTCAACCCCGAGGTGCTGGGTTTGAATCCTGGCCGGGGTCGGATATGTCAAAGAATGTTCCTCTAAATTAGTCGAAAACGGTCCCGATTTAGAATATCTACCTTTTCAACCTCTTCTTAATTAAAAATATAATACTTGATAGTAATAATATTATAATAAATAAAATAAAGTTAAAAAAAAGCAGGTACCTAATATGTATCTCCCCAGCATCCAGCATCAACATCATGTACATATATTTTGTGGTAAGCAGTCAACAGTTTATTTTCGTGAGGTTAGGTAGAACACAAAATACCTAACGTTATTTATTACATCATCTTGGAATGCAACGGATATCTGGATCAACTTTCTGAGAAAAAAGTTTGCTAGATTGTTATACAAGAGAGAAAACTGAAACTGAAGCTTTTTTTTTTAAATTCTCAGAAAAGTTCCCAGGGATTACAGAGGGAACCAGGGTTGAAAGTGTCGAGACCTCTTAATTCTTAGTGGTGATAGAACACTCAAGGCACTTGATTCGCCAACAATGGCAACACTCAAGTTGAGGGTTACAAATATAATCTTACATAGAAAACGCAGGTTCTCGTTTCTCCACAATTTCCATCTCTGAAGTATAAATATCACTTCCAAATTCTTGGCCAGCACCTGAGAGCTATGTCTAACTGATGAGTTCAAATAAGAACGAAACGCGTCTTAGGCTGCTCTCAGGTGTTGGCTAAACTGCCCTATATTCTGCCTAACTTTATCCTTACTGTTACAGAGGCAAATCTGCCGAAGGTAGCCTTGCAGTACTTGATGTATTCCCATTCCTTGGCAGGGAAAATATGGTACAAAGGGATCATGGTGCAATAGGAAATATTTCACAGAGGTAAAAATATGGTAGGTACAAAAGATGAATATGGTGGTACAAAGGAAAATTAGTATGGAACATGGAGAAATATGGTTGAAAGGGATTATGATACACAGAGAATTATGGTACAAAAGATGAATATGGTACAAAGAAAAATTAATATGGTACATAGGGAAATGTGGTTCAAAGGGATTATGGTACACGGGGAAATATGGTGTGAAGGGAAATATGGTAAAAAGGGATGATTGTACACGGGGAAATATGGTAAAAAAGATGAATATGGTACAAAGAAAAATTAATATGGTACACAGGGAAATATGGGGAATAAATAATACCAGAAACCTCATAAAATCCGACTCAGCCTCAAAAGTTCCCGAGTGTAGATTCCTTGAAACCAATATTATAATAATTTTGGAACAACGACCACCCTGTATAACAGATTTCAATAATATTAAAAAGAATAAGATATTAGATTCTAGGAAAAGATATCCTATGTAGAAATGGTAGGTATATGGATATAATATAACCGTGCTATGAACTGTACCAACAAGTTGTGTAGCTTCTGTGAAGATGGAAGAATAGATAGGAAGAGAAGAAGAAGAAGGAGGAGGAGGAAGAGAAGAAGGAGGAGGAAGAGAAGAAGAAGGAGGAAGAGAAGAAGGAGAAGGAGGAAGAGGAAAAGGAGGAGGGGGGGGAGGAGGAGGAAGAAGAGAAAGGGTAGAAAGAAGAAAAGAGTAGACAAGAAAGATAAAGGAGAAAAGGAAGAGGAGGATGAGAAAAAGGAAATGAAGGACGATGGAGAAAGTAAAGGGGAGGATAAGAAGAAAAATAGGAGGAGGAGGACGAAGAGAAGAAGAAGAAGAAGAAGAAGGAAGAGGACCTGGCTGCGCACTCTGCGCAACCCAGCACGTTAATACACCTCTGCTCGCGGGTTCAGAGCACTTGCACAGGACTCGGTGGTAGAAGAAAGACGAGTATAGACGAGAAAGATAAAGGAGAGAAGGAAGAGGAAATTTGAAATGAAGGACGATGGAGAAAGTAAAGGGAAGGATAAGAAGAAAAATAGGAGGAGGAAAAATGGAAATGAAACACGAA
Organism: Diaphorina citri; assembly: GCF_000475195.1. Taxonomy (NCBI): domain Eukaryota; kingdom Metazoa; phylum Arthropoda; class Insecta; order Hemiptera; family Psyllidae; genus Diaphorina; species Diaphorina citri. The sequence continues at coordinate 306,005 of NW_007377530.1, read as the reverse complement.
AGTAAAGGGTACAAAGAAGAACGCGGTAGAGGAGAAAGAGGAAAAGAAAGGAAGGATGATTGAAACAGTAAAGGGGAGAAAACAGATGAAAAGGGAGAGAAAGAGAGAGAGAGAGAGAGAGAGAGGGAGAGAGAGAGAGAAATAAGAACGTGATAGGAGGAGAAAGAGAAATGAAGGACGATTGAAAAGGTAAAGGGGAAAAGGTAAAAGAAGAAGAGACCGTAGAATATTGTGAAGGATAAAGAGAAGAGGAGCAGAAGAAGAAGGAGAAAATCACAAAGAAGAACAAGAAAAAATAAGGAAAGTTTTTCTTTCATGTTTTACAAAGAAGTATTAGGGAATACTCAGTTTCTAACTTCACATTCAGGCAAAAAGGGTATCGACTGGGGTTTGTATGAGGTTTTTCCTTGAATAAACTCCGATACTTTAACCCCTTGCGTCCTTGTCCGCCCGTTAACCCCTTGTCCCCCTTTAAACCATTACTCTCCCTTTGTCCCTCGTCAGATGGGGCAGTGAGCTTTAGAAATAATAGTTCCCCTTCCCTTTCCCTTACCTGTACTAGCTTGAGACCCAGGTCTGTCGAACCGTCTTAACGTGATGTGTGGAGGACAAAGCTTGAGACCCAGGTCTGTCGAACCGTCTTAACGTGATGTGTGGAGGACAAAGCTTGAGACCCAGGTCTGTCGGACCATCTTAACGTGATGTGTGGAGGACAGAGCTTGAGACCCAGGTCTGTCGAACCGTCTTAACGTGATGTGTGGAGGACAAAGCTTGAGACCCAGGTCTGTCGGACCATCTTAACGTGATGTGTGGAGGACAGAGCTTGAGACCCAGGTCTGTCGAACCGTCTTAACGTGATGTGTGGAGGACAAAGCTTGAGACCCAGGTCTGTCGGACCATCTTAACGTGATGTGTGGAGGACAGAGCTTGAGACCCAGGTCTGTCGAACCGTCTTAACGTGATGTGTGGAGGACAAAGCTTGAGACCCAGGTCTGTCGGACCGTCTTAACGTGATGTGTGGAGGACAAAGCTTGAGACCCAGGTCTGTCGAACCGTCTTAACGTGATGTGTGGAGGACAAAGCTTGAGACCCAGGTCTGTCGGACCGTCTTAACGTGATGTGTGGAGGACAGAGCTTGAGACCCAGGTCTGTCGGACCGTCTTAACGTGATGTGTGGAGGACAAAGCTTGAGACCCAGGTCTGTCGGACCGTCTTAACGTGATGTGTGGAAGACAAAGCTTGAGATCCAGGTCTGTCGAACCGTCTTAACGTGATGTGTGGAGGACAAAGCTTGAGACCCAGGTCTGTCGGACCATCTTAACGTGATGTGTGGAGGACAGAGCTTGAGACCCAGGTCTGTCGAACCGTCTTAACGTGATGTGTGGAGGACAGGAGAGGGAGAGAGAGAGAGAAATAAGAACGTGATAGGAGGAGAAAGAGAAATGAAGGACGATTGAAAAGGTAAAGGGGAAAAGGTAAATAAGAAGAGACCGGAGAATATTGTGAAGGATAAAGAGAAGAGGAGAAGGAGAAAAGCACAAAGAAGAACAAGAAAAAATAAGGAAAGTTTTTCTTTCATGTTTTACAAAGAAGTATTAGGTAATACTCGGTTTCTAACTTCACATTCAGGCAAAAAGGGTATCGACTGGGGTTTGTATGAGGTTTTTCCTTGAATAAACTCCGATACTTTAACCCCTTGCGTCCTTGTCCGCCCGTTAACCCCTTGTCCCCCTTTAAACCATTACTCTCCCTTTGTCCCTCGTCAGATGGGGCAGTGAGCTTTAGAAATAATAGTTCCCCTTCCCTTGCCTTTCCTGTACTTACCTTTTACCTTTTTAAAAAATACAGGTAACTCCGCGGTCAGATACATTGAATACATTTGGCATTTTCCTTTGAGGGAAGGGAGGAGGGAGAGGGTCGGTTAAGCGGAAATTTCTTATTGTTCGTAAGCAATGATTGAGCTATTTACAATACTTACCAATAACAAGGATGAGGAAGAAGAGGAGAAGACGAAGAAGGAGGAAGAAGAAGACAAATATTATTTTGCCAAACAAGAATAAAAGCCTATAATACCTAAAATACATAATTATAACTAATTAACTAAATACTCGTAATATAATAATAAATAGAGGTATAAAGAAGAACGCGGTAGAGGAGAAAGAGGAAAAGAAAGGAAGGATGATTGAAACAGTAAAGGGGAGAAAACAGATGAAAAGGGAGAGAAAGAGAGAGAGAGAGAGAGAGAGAGGGAGAGAGAGAGAGAAATAAGAACGTGATAGGAGGAGAAAGAGAAATGAAGGACGATTGAAAAGGTAAAGGGGAAAAGGTAAAAGAAGAAGAGACCGTAGAATATTGTGAAGGATAAAGAGAAGAGGAGCAGAAGAAGAAGGAGAAAATCACAAAGAAGAACAAGAAAAAATAAGGAAAGTTTTTCTTTCATGTTTTACAAAGAAGTATTAGGGAATACTCAGTTTCTAACTTCACATTCAGGCAAAAAGGGTATCGACTGGGGTTTGTATGAGGTTTTTCCTTGAATAAACTCCGATACTTTAACCTCTTGCGTCCTTGTCCCCCCCCGTTAACCCCTTGTCCCCTTTAAACCATTACTCTCCCTTTGTCCCCCATCAGTTGGGGCAGTGAGCTTTAGAAATAATAGTTCCCCTTCCCTTTCCCTTACCTGTACTTACCTTTTACCTTTTGAAATAATACAGGTAACTCCGCGGTCAGATACATTGAATACATTTGGCATTTTCCTTTTGGGGAAAGGAGGAGGGAGAAGGTCGGTCGAACTTTGAAAGTGGTAGAAATATTGAGGAGTGTCTATCTGTCTATCAGTATTGATCCCTTTGGGTGAAATGAGGAACCGCATTTATGGGAATAGGTAATTTGGACACATTCACTAACAAAAATTATTTCTTTTTGCTCTCCTCCTGCTCATTCTTCTTCTGCTCCTCCTCTTTCTTCTGCTCCTCTTTCTTCTCCTCCTCCTTCTTCTTCATCATCTCCCTAGCCTCTTTCTGCTTCTTCTTCTTCTTCATCTCCGTAGCCTCTTTCTGCTTCTTCTTCTTCCTCTTCTTCCTCTCAATCTTTTTCTGCTCCTTCCTCTTCCTCTTCTTCTTCTGCTCCTTCCACTTCTTCCTCTCCTTCGCCTCTTGTTGATTTCACTGGAAGTTAGGGCATAATAATCAAACCACGCCCCAACAAAAATCAGCCATACCAATGGGTCGAAATGGATATTCTATATTACTTAAAAGATGGAACAATATTTTCTTTACCGACCGTCCATTAAAGTTACCCAAAGGTTAAAGTTCAGTAGGCAGGTACATAGGTATAGGCTTAGGCTAGATAACAAAGGTTAGGTTTTCAAATCCTTCGGGAATAGCCTTTTCCCCTTTTTTTACCCAGTACCTACCTAGGTATAGGTATGTAGTACGTACTACATAACTATATACTCAATAGGATAGGTATGTACCTCCCTTATAATTATGTATATTTACTAGTAAATGTAAGTTGGCCTTGGATGAAAATTGACATTGCAAACGAACATTATCCCATCAGGATAAAATCCACTCCGGGCGGGAATCGAACCCGCGGCCTAGCGCTTACAAGGCAGACGCACTACCAACTAAGCTAACTAGGCTGGCTGTGTTCGTTCTAATGGTGGCTTTCTAATGTGGGATTGATCTTATTCGGCTGTCCTGACAGAGGGAACTGTAACTGCTATGGTCTTATCGTCCCGAAATCGAAGAGAGAAGGAAGACAGGATAGGAGAACGAACATTATCCCATCAGGATAAAATCCGCCCCGGGCGGGAATCGACCCCGCGGTCTAGCGCTTACAAGGCAGACGCACTACCAACTAAGCTAACTAGGCTGACTATTGCTATTAGCTACTTATCTGTAGCACCTATTTTCCCTCACATTTTCTGTGGAGATCTTTAAACGATAGCCAGCCTTTTAAGCTTGGAGGTTAGCGCAGTACCAGTAGAGCATCAACCTTGTAGGAGCTAGGTCAAGGGTGTGATTCCCGCCGGGGGCGGACATTATCCAAAACAAGTAGGGTTCATTCTCGGAACGGCTGGCTTTCTCTTATCCTGTCTTTCTTCTCTTGATTTCGGGACGAAAAGACCTCTGCTGTTGCAATTTCCTCTCTATTCTTCGTACCCAATGTAACCACAGATGTATTTAGAATTAAGTCTTCCTCTGTGGTTGTTAATTAGAAGCTCTACTCCACTGCCAGGAAAAACCACGTGTTGCAGCTTGTGTAAGCCATAACGTAAGCTCCCAGCTACCTATTCTAGTCTCAGCAGTCTCGCAACTCGCAAGCTACTTACCTACCTACCTCCTGTAAAACACTGGTCTCATAAACAGTGTATTTTACGTACACCACCAACGCCAAAGTAATGCACAGAAACTAGTGCAAGATTTTAATATTTGAATAGCACTCTCTTGCTTATTTCTCTCCATCACTTTTTCTCCCTCCCTACACTTTTTCCCTTCTCTTGTACTTTTTCCCTTTTATCATCCCTCTGCAATCCTCATTTCTCTCCCTCTCATCTTTATTGCTCTCCCCTGTCAATCCATCCCATCTCACCTGGGAGGTAAATTTCCCTATAGATCAGTTGCGCTTACTTGGGTGATGTTTCAAAGTCATAAGAGCAGGAAAAATGAGGACCAACGGAATATTTGCTTCTTCTTCTTCTACGACTTCCAGATCCCGAGATAAATCGATTTAAAAAATATCGGTAAATCGTGAACTTCGACGTCACGGCATAAGCTCCCGTAGGCGATGACGTCACATCAAATGTCCCTCGCAAAGCTCCCTCGCAGGCAACGCATTAATGTGTTCGTGCGCATACGTTTCTCGGTGCAGTCATTAAATTGCATATCGGTACGCTAATCCTATTTAGCATATGGACAAAAGCACATAACTTAAAGCTAAACCCGGGAATATGCATCAGGTAACATTAGTGAAGTTCAAGTTATAGTTAATGTTCAAGGAAAAGGAAGATAGGATCCTAATTAGGGAAGAGTTGCAGTTCATGCAGCGTAAAGTCTGACGTCACACATATTTGAACTCTTTCATTAGAACGGAAAATAAAAATTGAATTTTCGACCTTTTACTCTTATTTTTTCGGAGTTTTGACCTCAGATTTGGATTTTTCCCAACTTTTTACATAGGAATTGACCATTTATTTATATTTTTTACCCATTTGCAACTGCTCCATTATAAGCCAGGATGGACGTGGGTTCTGGTATCCGGAGGGATTTTTTTTAGTATAACTAGATAGGTACTTAGGAACCCACATAGCACTCGTATAACCATTTTTGTTAAATTAGTATTTTACATAGGAATCGACCATTTATTTATATTTTTTACCCATTTGCAACTGCTCCATTATAAGCCAGGATGGACGTGGGTTCTAGTATCCGGAGGGATTTTTTTTTTTGTATAACTAGATAGGTACTTAGGAACCCACATAGTACTCGTATAACCATTTTTGTTAAATTAGTAATTCTCTATAGACTAGAAAAAAAAGTTGGGAAAAAAGGCTTAATTATCAACCATCTAATTAAAATTCCCAGAAGGTTGTGTACCAATTAAAACAGCCTCCTCTCTAGGGAGAGACGGAAATCTAAAAGCCATAATAAAGTGGTAATTACCTTTGTGACGTTTTCGGTAGACAATGCTCCAAAGAGTCCAAAGTTTGGATGAAAACCGCTTGAACGATTGGCCCCTAGAGTTGATCTATTAATCATGATAGTATAGTTCTAGATTTCTGCTAGATGACTAGAAGAAAGAAAAGGGGAAGAGAGAATAGAATAGAATAGAATGTACACTCGAACAAAAAGAGAGGGGCAAGGGAGAATGATATATAGGTCGACCAGGTTTGGATAAGTCCTTCTATGGGGACAGACTGACTGACTGACAGACAGACACCGAAGCGAATACGATAGTCCGTCCCTTATACCTTTTTATTACTATTGTAATAGTAAAGGGAGGACGGACTAAAAAGGAGAAAGAGAGAGAGAGAGGGAGGGAGGAGAAGAAAAGAAAATATGCACGAGAAAAAGTAAAGAAAAAAAAAAGAGGAAATAATTAATCCTCCAATTTTGCCTCCTCTGCCTGTTGTTGGACATTTCGTAGAAACTTTCACTTTTCTTTCTTTTCCTACTCCCTCCCTTCCTCCCCTCCTTCTTTCTTCTTCTCCTCCTCGATTTCAAACATTAGTAAAAAACCCCCCATCTCCTACCTTTAATGTCAAAGAGGAAAAGAATGGAGGTTGTAGAAGAAAGAAGAAGAAGAAGAAGGAAGAAGAAGAAGAAGAAGAAGAAGAAGAAGAAGAAGAAGAAGAAGAAGAAGAGGAGGAGGAGGAGGAGGAGGAGGAGGAGGAGGGAAAAAAGGTGATTTGTCATTCCCAAAACTTAAGAGGGAACAATATTGGTGAAAAGGGGAAAAATGACAGAAGGAATGAGATAGAGAAAGAGAGAGAGAGAGAAAGAAAGAGAGAGAGAGAGAGAGAGAGAGAGAGAGAGAGAGAGAGAGAAGGAAAAAAGAAGGCAGAATTAAAAGTGAAAATAAATGTACAGAAATGCCAGAAAGAAGAGAGATTAGGGGTAAAAGGGAGAGAGAGAGAGAGAGAGAGAGAGAGAGAGGAAGGAGGAGTTAAAGAACTTTTTGGAAGTAGGTAGGTAGGTAAGTTTTTTTTTTTGTAGGAACACGAATCGAAAGAGGAGTAAGGATATATTTCCGATGCAATTTCTGTAAAGGGAGCTGAGAGAGAGAGAGAGAGAGAGAGAGAGAGAGAGAGAGAGAGAGAGAGAGAGAGAGAGAGAGAGAGAGAGAGAGAGAGAGGCGAGAGGGGGGAGAGGGGAGAGAGAGAGAGAAGAGAGAGAGGAGAAAGAGACAGGAGAGAGAGAGAGGCCGAGAGAGAGGAGGAGAGAAGAGAAGGAAAGAAAGGGCGAGAGGGAGAGAGAGAGAGAGAGAGAGAGAGAGAGAGAGAAAGAGGCGAAAGCGTTGGTATAGCAATTTATCATTTTTTGCTACATGTGTACAAGTAGCTAGAGGAGTTACATTTGCTTTGTGTTATAGGTATTGCAGGAACTATAGTATTTTCCTTTGGTTGGGTAGTAGGAACCTAATACCTATTGTAGAGAAAAAGGTATGGAAACTTTTGTAAATAACTTTCTATGAAAAAAATCTGGTGTGAACATCACACGACTTTCCTTATCCTGTTGAATGACTGCTTATTTGAGTGTTCTTTTACCCTAACTTTTACAATATCTCTAACCGTTTTGTCGCTATAGCTGAAAACCGCAAAAAACGGTCGAAATCTGTATTTGAGTGTTCTTTTACCCTAACTTTTACAATATCTCTAACCGTTTTGTCGCTATAGCTGAAAACCGCCAAAAAATCTCTATTTCCCAAGAGAAATTTGAGGTCCTCCTTAATTATTATGACATAAATTTGCACAAATTTGCCCTGCAATCCCTGCATAATTTCATAATTGATGAGACACACATATCACATACTCAATGCCTGGCCTTAAATCTCAATGGACACCTAATGGATCTTGGTGTAATTGAAGTGGACGTTAGGGGATCTTAGTAAATTTCTAATGGACAATAGTGGAGCTTGGTTTAATTCTAGTAGACATTAGTGGATTTCAAATGGAGTGTTGGTGGATCTTAGTGGAATTCTAGTGAACATCACCTTAGCAGTTAAAAGGGGAGAGGGGAGGGGGATTGAAGAGAAAGAGAGAGAGAGAGAGAGAGAGAGAAAGAGAGAGAGAGCACATTATTAATAAAGGTCCACGAAATATTAGGTCCTAAATTTTTCAAATGGTGTGCCTGTTGCTCCTAAGGGAATTTATTTAAGAGGGGGGAAGTTTTATTTTTGTGAGGGGCCACAAGTTTCTATAGTTTGCCCACAAAACTTATTCCCCCCTCTCTCTCTCTCTCTCTCTCTTGTTTTCAGGGAATTAACTGTGGTACCTGTGTCATGAGGACAAAAGTTTTTACATTATTTTTCTTGTACACTTACTAACTCTTATGAGTGGCCTAGGGAGACATGGAAGAGGGGATCATGTATTATATGGGGTTTGACTTCATAAGAGGTCTACCATGTTTGGGACTTTGTTTTGAAGATATTAATAATAAATATTTTCAAAACACTTTAATCCTTACAAAACTTACTCAGGGAATAAATACTCATAATATTTTTTCTATAGCCTACATACCTACACTAACTACTCATATCAGAAAAAGTTTTTTTTACTGTTTTTAAATACCTTCAGTCCATTATGACTAACGCAAAGTTACTGCAAAAATATTTTCCCGGTAAATAAATAGCGTAGATTTGGTGGTAAAAATCTGCCAACGGAAACATCATAGGTGGTTGTTGTTTAGGTTCTTGTTCATTAGCATTGTATAGACCAGAATAGGCTCATTTTGAAAGGTCTTTTCGCCTGTTAGATAAACATAACCCTAATACGTACATGAGACAATTGATAAAATATATCAATTATTTTCACACATTTTTAGCCCGTCCTTCCTTTATTATTACGATAGTAATAAAAACCTACATAGGTACTGATTTTCTTTAATCACGATCGAATAAACTACGGCATCCAGGATTGTCCCCGAAGACGCTACCCTGGTGACTTAAAGGACTTCTCGATCTTGAATCAAAGTGCAATTAACTACATTAACCAATTAGATTTCATGCTATTAACTGACTACAAAAAAAGTACAACCCCCCGATTTTACCTAACTGCAAATAATAACAGATTTGGTGGTAAAAATCTGCCAACGGAAACATCATAGGTGGTTGTTGTTTAGGTTCTTGTTCATTAGCATTGTATAGACCAGAATATGCTCATTTTGAAAGGTCTTTTCGCCTGTTAGATAAACATAACCCTACGTACATGAGACAATTGATAAAATATCAATTATTTTCACACATTTTTAGCCCGTCCTTCCTTTATTATTACGATAGTAATAAAAAAAGGTATAGTGGGCGGGCTAAATCGAAAAATCAAATCAAGAATAAAAATAAACTGAATATTAACACAAATTAGGTAGGTACATACCTAGGTACTGATTTTCTTTAATCACGATCGAATAAACTATATGGACTAAAAAATTCCCGGAGGGACGGGCCCAGCTTGTTCCATGTTTTCTAACCTACTAACTTCAGGAAGTTTATCATTTGCTCTCTTTTCATGTTATTAACTGACTACAAACAAAGTACAAACCCCCGATTTTACCTAACTGCAAATAATCGCCTTGTTTGTGTAAAACCACTTTTTTTCTATTCACTGACTGGACTAATTTGCTATTATTGTTCAGTACGGAAAGTGGACTGCAGCTTCCTTGTACATCCCAAGTTGTTTATTTCATCGGTGCAGTCATTAAATTGCATATCGGTACGCTAATCCTATTTAGCATATGGACAAAAGCACATAACTTAAAGCTAAACCCGGGAATACGCATCAGGTAACATTAGTGAAGTTATAGTTAATGTTCAAGGAAAAGGAAGATAGGATCCTAATTAGGGAAGAGTTGCAGTTCATGCATAGAAAGTAGAAACAAAGCAAAATGTAAATATTGTATTTTGCGGAAAAGAGAAATACATAAAGATCTAATACTTGAAATGGATGTTCTTGTATTCTGCAGGATGATAGAAAATAGAGGCCCACTGTGGAAATAGAGGGTATTTCTGTGTACAAGACCAAGAAGAAAATCCACACAGTCATGGGAAAGGAAACAGAAACATCTCTGCCAAGCACTATCAATTAGGATTACCACGGAACTGATCACCGTACAAAGTACACAAACAACGGGGACGGAGTGGGCAAAATAATACCTGACATATCTGTAGAGGAGAGAGAGAGAGAGAGAGAGAGAGAGAGAGAGAGAGAGATGAAGTAGCGGGAAGGATGAAGTAAGAAGGGATGGTGTTACGGAAGGGGATAAAGTACCAGAGGAATTAAGTATATTGGAGAGACGAAGAAGGGGAGAGATGGTGCAGGGAAGGGAGAAAGTAGAAGGAGAATGGAGAAACGGGATTAGTTGCAACAAGTTTTCTCAAGATTTTTCGAAAGCAAATTCTGCACCCTGCACACCAGTCTGCACGTTTACCACCCACCTGGTCTAGATTCTACAAGGCAGACGCACTACCAACTAAGCTAACTAGGCTGGCTCCAAGGTTTTAGATTGGTTGATAGGTTAGGTATTTTACTTTTTTTTTTCCTTTTTTTTGACTCTATAGAGAGAGGGAGGACAGGGTAGGTAGGAGGAACGAATCTTATCTGTTTTGGGTCCTGCCCGAACGAGCTTTAGCCTGAACAGTAAGGTTCGTTCTAAGAACGGTTGGCTTTCTCCTATCCTGTCCTTCTCTCTTCAATTTTTGGACGATAGGACCTTCTCTGTTAGAGTTCCATCTTCTAAACCTAATAAGAAAGTGTGCCTCGGAGGGGAATCAAACCCCCGGTCTAGCCCTTACAAGGCGGGTTACCTTCCAAGCTAACTAGACTGGATTATCAATATCCACAGTTCAGGGTTATGAGTCAGATTAACATTGTTTTATTGAGTCCCTAAGCACCACAACATAATGAGGTACATTTATTATTGTCCCCTCTCCCTCTCCCTAAGTATCCCTTTATATCCCCGATCCCGTGAACACTGCAGTCAATTAATTTACTTTGATGATACTCAATCCCGACATCTTCACTGCCAAAAGCCAAAAATTTGACCCTAAAATCTGAATTCTTTTGACTTATCGGTAGAGTAGGTATTGTAGACTGTAAACGGCTCTAAGGAAAGATATTTAGTGTGTTTACATCTACAAACATGAAGGAGATTTTAGACCCAGTAGGAACTGAGGAAAATTCAATTTTGAAAGAACTAAAATATAAATATTTTGCTAATCTTCAAAGAGATTAACCCTAATTTTTGATTAATAAATAATTAATCAAACACATAGTGTGAGAAGAGTATTATCTATTCAATAAATGATTTTTGGTTAATAACTAGGTAACAATGAAAAAAGCAGAGAAAAAATTATGGGTTGAAATCCTGCCATTTTCAGAGTTACAATTTTGTCCCACCTAAAAGACTATTAGAGGTTCATACTCGTATATTTAACTCATAAATGGAAAGCCCACTAAATCCAGGACATTTTCAGGACCTAAGGACTAACTAGTCAGATTGTGCTGACTCGGTGTGCATATGAATCCATCTAATTATCACACGCATCTAAACCTCTCTTGTGTGTGTTTTGGCACTAAAAACTGACCATCGAAAATTTGACCCGATTACATTACTTTCCTTCCTATAGGATAAGGAAAGTAAAAACCCTCAAAGAGGTAGGTATTTTGAAAATCAATATCTATGGACCAATTGGACCTAGTACCAGTAGGTATTAGCATTTTGGTGACGGATATCGAATGTTAACATCAAACATCTCGTGCCTGCCCATTAAAATGACATTTTCTAAAAGTAAAATATGTAAATGATCAATAGATAGGTACTTCGCATAGGTATTCTTTTTTAACAACAAGTTAAAACTGTATCATTTTTGAAAAAGTGAACTAAAAGTTTTCGTATCCTATGGGAACATTCTGTTACTTTCTGTCCTAGAACTCTGAGACAAAAGGGCGAAGAGGACTTCCACATCCAAACTGTTCTAATAATTATGTAGTGCTCAACCAGAGGTTGATGATTCCTGGTGCAACATCTTAAACACCGAAGCGATACGAATAGCAAAGGCCGATATAATTAGTCAGCATACAGCGAGGGATGATGACGCAGCACTGATGCTGATCACTATAATACATTTGCATTTTGATGCCAGCGTCACTATTGATGCTTGTTTTAGAGAATTTAGAGTGTTATATGTTCTATCTTGGACACTGCAAGTAACTTGGTATAAACACCGCAAATGAATACTTGGATATTAGCACCTGGATTCTGGATATTCGTGGATGCGAATTTTGAAACACTGCATTGGTCACCGATCTTCCTTGTTGCCAGCAAAAAAGGAAGAATTTTTTCAATACCTACTCGTAAACCATCAGTCAAAATGAATAGGTGTAGTAGGTAGAGGTATGATTCTAATTTATATCCTTATTTTTTTCATGATTACTAGGCGAGAAACCATAAAAGAAGAAATCTAGCAGATGTAGGTAGTTATGGGTATACAAATTAGAATAATACGGTTTCGCCATAGTCGGACAAGAAGTTGATATTTCCATTTTTGGAGAGAGTTCCTAGTCTCCTCATAGTCGCAATACAAGTCCCCAAGTTCATCCGAGTTGAATGGTCTGCATTAGAAACATTAGAATCTGCATTAGAATACGGAGAGGGCGTGATGGGAATTCAATACTTGTCTTGTTATGTCAGTCTGAACTTGATCCTGTCTCTTGATTCGTCAAGTACTATTGTAAACTTTGGTTTGACCCCGAAGCCATTTGAATAGGACACAGAGGAAGATTGAACTTGGTGAGGTTAATGCCTGACATTTTCTACAATATCTTTGTAAAATTTCATTTCTTTATACAGTTTTCTATAATTTTATTTCTTTGTACAATTTTCTATGATTAGACTTCAGACTGCAGTGCGGGGGTAAAGACGTAAAGAGACATTTCAGTCTCATTTTAGCAGTCTAACTGTGGTATATCCTATTCTATTCTCAAATTTACAATTAGAGCCCTTTTCTTTTCAAATTTTTGAGGACACCATGGATTAATATAGGAAAGTATGAGAAGTATGGATACCATGGATTTCCATGTTTCGGCTGAGATTGAACCCTTGTCCTCCTGTTTACCAGACGATTGTCTTTGAACATACACCACCAAGCAAAGAAAGTTGAAACTAAACCACGGAAAAAACTAGTAAAACGATAATGATAATACTTAGGTAAGAGGGTAAGTATGTAGTTTGCTGGAAAAAGTCAGACAAAGGGAAATAACCAGAAAAAAGGGAGAAGACGACGAAAAAGAAGAAGAACCAACAACAAACTAATTTAATGAAACGAAATGATATTCAGTGCAAAGTAAATATACAAGACGTATTAAAGAAAGGAGAAGACGAAAAAAGAAAGAGGAAGAAGAAGAAGAAGAAAAAAAAAAGAAGGAAAAAGAACAAGAACAAGAAAAATAATAGAAAGTAACAAGAACTAGAGTCAAGAGAAAAAGAAGAAGTGATAATGAGAGCAAACTCCTTAAAAGACGCAAGAAATTCTCCCCCAGACAGAATGCCCCACTTTTTCGACGTCCCGAGAAAATGGGGGCGAGATGGGATATTCGGGCGCAAAATAGGGGCAGCCGGGTGAACACCCCCGGGGGTATCTAGGTCGAGAGGGTTCACTAGAGAAACCCCCATTGGGGGCATGACCTGTGTGGGGGCGTGAGGAAGGGGGGGTGAAGGGAAATTTGGCGCAGCAACCATCTCAACCAAACGTTTTGTGTTGCATCCTTGTCACATTTGTGAACTACATACCAAATTTCAAGTCTCTAGCTTATAGGGATTAGGGTTCCTGAGATATTGTTAAATTACACCAAAAACCGCCAGAAAGCGGTAAAATGCCGCCAACCGTTCCACCGATCTTAACCAAAAGTTTCGTGTCGCATCCTTGTCACATTTGACAGCTACATACTACATACCAAATTTCAACTCTCTAGCTCTTACCGTTCTCGAGATATTTTGTTTACAGACAGACAGACACGGACCAATGGCTGAAACTTTGTATTTAGGCTCTAGGGACCTCAAAATGTGTTTTGGCACCAAAAACTGACCATCGAAAAATTGACCCGATTACATTACTTTCCTTCCTATAGGATAAGGAAAGTAAAAAAGGGTAAGTTTGGGGTAGGTATGATATTTAGGTTTGTTTTGGGTATTCATGGGTTCCTTCACAAATGTTTGCTTGGCCTTTTTATTCACCTTCTGTGACTTCTCATGACTTTCAAGTATTCACAGAAGTGAAAAAGAACCTTTTTCTAAGGTTTGTATACGAAAGTTGAAATCAAAATCATCACTCTCTTATGGATGTCTTTTGAATTTTTTTCATACTAAAATTTGCAAAGTACTTACTTAGATTACATTTTATCAGACAGCACAAGTTACAAGAGATATCTATTTCAATTTCAAATGTAGGTACATCTACATAAGTAAGTATTTATTTTATAATTTCTGGTATAGTCCAATTCTCAAGAATAGGTAGTAAACTGTAATTTCCAAGGCAGAATTTTAGAAATTCAAAGGATCTTAGTCTACAATTTCCAAGGCAGATTACAAATTCTTAGTAAATCCAGTGTGACTTGTGACTGAGGAAGTGTAGGAGAGTTGTTGCACTTTTGAGGTCTTTGGACTTTAAATATTATACCTTGTTTGCGATAGGTACTCCGAATGCTTCTCTTCTGTACGTTTATCTCTACGAGGTTTGTCTTTCTTCTACTTCTTCTTCGTCTTCTTCTTTTCTTCTTCTTCTTCTCCTTCTTCTGCTTCTTTAGGGAAGTCACAAAAAGTACTGCAACTAGGAAATTTGGGACATGATGAAGTAGGTAAGTAGGATACAGCAGGGAGGGGAATGAAGTAAGAAGGGATATAGTAGAGAGAGGGATGAACAACGGGGATGAAGTAAGAAGGGACGAAGTAGGAGGCTAGGAGGAGGGATGAAGTGGGGGAAGATGAAGTAAAGAGACGTATGAAGGGAAATGTAGACGAATGAAAGAGGAGGATGAAGTAAGAAGTAAAAAGGGAATGCAGCAGGAGGAGACGAAGTAAGAAAGGAGGATCGTATGAAGGGAAATGTAGACGAATGAAAGAGGAGGATGAAGTAAGAAGTAAAAAGGGAATGCAGCAGGAGGGAGAGAGAGAGAGAGAGAGAGAGAGAGAGAGAGAGAGATGAAGTAGCGGGAAGGATGAAGTAAGAAGGGATGGTGTTATGGAAGGGTATAAAGTACCAGAGGAATTAAGTATACTGGAGGTACGAAGAAGGGGAGAGATGGAGCAGGGAAGGGAGAAAGTTGAAGAAGGGAGAAAGTAGAAGGAGAATGGAGAAACGGGATTAGTTGCAACAAGTTTTCTCAAGATGTTTCGATAGCAAATTCTGCACCCTGCACACCAGTCTGCACGTTTACCACCCACCTGGTCTAGATAAGGATTAACAGGATGAGGAATATGAGGATGTGGGTAAACTCTTGGATTATTATGAAACAAACAAAGTGAGGTTTAAGTTTTAACTTAAAAAAAAAAAAAAATGTGAGTGTTTTTCAGCCGTTTTTATTTCGTAGCAATGAAACATCTGCTACATTAGACTCGTGTGGTCTGTGTCGTAACATGCCCATCCCGTAGTATGCCTCTCATCACATGGGCGAGAAGAGGTTACCTATTATGACCTTTGGTGAAACCTATATGGGTAGTTAACAAGTTAACTCTTGGGTAGTTAATTCTTGAACGATTTGTGTGTTTTTTTTTTAATGAAATTTCATGGGTAAAAATACCTTAGGTGTAGGGGTAAACAGTCCTAAAGGATGGGTTAAGCTTCTACGCATCTCTACTCAACCACATAACCGAAGAGTTGCAGTTCATGCATAGAAAGTAGAAACAAAGCAAAATGTAAATATTGTATTTTGCGGAAAAGAGAAATACATAAAGATCTATTACTTGAAATGGATGTTCTTGTATTCTGCAGGATGATAGAAAATAGAGGCCCACTGTGAAAATATAGGGTATTTCTGTGTAGTACTTGTGGATCTTAAAAACAAAATGGATTTCAAAGATTCAAACTCTTACAAGAATCATGGCTGTTCCAAATCACAGTCTTAATAACATTCTACGTCCAGACCAATTGGTTAATACCAGTAGTGCCAAGAAAAAATCCACATGTGAAATCCACAAGACCAAGAAGAAAATCCACAGAAGAGTTGCAGTTCATGCATAGAAAGTAGAAACAAAGCAAAATGTAAATATTGTATTTTGCGGAAAAGAGAAATACATAAAGATCTAATACTTGAAATGGATGTTCTTGTATTCTGCAGGATGATAGAAAATAGAGGCCCACTGTGGAAATAGAGGGTATTTCTGTGTACAAGACCAAGAAGAAAATCCACACAGTCATGGGAAAGGAAACAGAAACATCTCTGCCAAGCACTATCAATTAGGATTACCACGGAACTGATCACCGTACAAAGTACACAAACAACGGGGACGGAGTGGGCAAAATAATACCTGACATATCTGTAGAAACACAACAAGCTGACGAAATTGAAACATATCGAACCCTCTCCAAGGAAAGAAAGAATAATAGAACACTATCAATCATTCGAGCTGGAAGACAATCTGTCATTAAATGTGAAAACAGTATCCTAGATTAGCAGAGTATGTTATTTCCGTTCCTTAACGTCTTGTCCTGAAAAGGAAAGAAAGAATAATAGAACACTATCAATCATTCGAGCTGGAAGACAATCTGTCATTAAATGTGAAAACAGTATCCTAGATTAGCTGAGTATGTTATTTCCGTTCCTTAACGTCTTGTCCTGATCGAGACAATCGTTTCTATTGTTGCTATCGTCTGAGTTTCCTTCAAAATGGTGCTTCCTCTTTTCATAGCGGGTAGACAGGTGGACTTTCCATGTTTCTTTCCCAAGATTCTTACTATCTTGTCAGGAGTTAGATACTTCTAACAAGGGCGAAATTGCAAATGCCTTTCTAGCTGAGACGGTCTACCGATAGTAAAAGTAAATGATAATGTTACATTTTGAGTATAGTGGTTAGTATCCAAAGGGAAAGATTTCAAAGAGTCTTGTAACGTTCGTTCTTCTGATTTTATGTTCAACTACTTTATACAACAGAACCTTCTAATAAATTTGACTATTTTCAGTATTCTACAACAAAATAAATGATGACAGCATTCAGAAATGATATTCAGTGCAAAGTAAATATACAAGACGTATTAAAGAAAGGAGAAGACGAAAAAAGAAAGAGGAAGAAGAAGAAGAAGAAGAAGAAGAAGAAGAAGAAGAAGAAGAAGAAGAAGAAAAAAAAGACCAAGAACAAGAAAAATAATAGAAAGTAACAAGAACTATAATAGAGTCAAGAGAAAAAGAAGAAGTGATAATGAGAGCAAACTCCTTAAAAGACGCAAGAATTCTCCCCCAGACAGAGTGCCCCACTTTTTCGAAAATGGGGGCGAGATGGGATATTCGGGCGCAAAATAGGGGCAGCGTAGAATGGAGAAATTTGGTATGCGATCCGGTTCGATTCCCGTCTGGGACGAACTTTAAGCTGAACAGATGAGGTCCATTTTCGAAACGGCTGGATTTTTCCTATCCTGGATTTCTTCTCTCTTTGATTTCAGGACATGAGACCTGTTACAGTTTCTGTTATCAAACCTCTGTGGAAGAAAAGAAATTTGCCTGAAATACGTTTCAGAAACCTTACGAGACTCCCAAAGGAGCGATTGAGCCCTAAAATCAAACGTCCATGGAACTATTGGCTTGTATGGAAAACGAATATGTACTACTTCACACAGACATTTCTTTTCCATATACAACCCAGTAGTTAAGTTAAAATGGACCTTCACGAAGTTACCGAGTCTTCAATCAAGTCCATGGAACTTTTTCCTTTCGAAGGAGATTGGGACCGAAAAGGCGCATTGAATCTCCTGGGAGAGTTCTGGGTTCTCTCCTCTGCAAGATGGTTTAACGGTGAATTTATCCATACAGGGTGATTGCCATAAAAAGGAAGAATTTCTGTAAAAAAAAACCTCAAATAGGTAGGTATTTTGAACATCAATATCTATGGACCTAGTACCAGTAGGTATTAGCATTTTGGTGACGGACATCGAACGTTAACATCAAACATCTCGTGCCTGCCCATTAAAATGACATTTTGTAAAAGTAGAATATGTAAATGATCAATAGATACTTCGCATAGGTACCTATTCTTTTTTTATAGACGCTTTTTTAGGAGGTTTGACAGAGGGAACTGTAACTGCTATGGTCTTATCGTCCTGAAATCGAAGAGAGAAGGAAGACATAGATATTGAGCGAACATTATCCCATCAGGATAAAATCCGCCCCGGGCGGGAATCGAACCCGCGGCCTAGCGCTTACAAGGCAGACGCAGATATCAGGATAAAATCCGCCCCGGGCGGGAATCGAACCCGCGGCCTAGCGCTTACAAGGCAGACGCACTACCAACCAAGCTTACTAGGCTGGCATAGACGCTTTAACAACAAGTTAAAACTGTATCATTTTGAAAAAGTGAACTAAAAGTTTTCGTATCCTATTGGAACATTCTGTTACTTTCTGTCCTAGAACTCTGAGACAAAAAGGCGAAGAGGACTTCCACATCCAAACTGTTCTAATAATTATGTAGTGCTCAACCAGAGGTTGATGATTCCTGGTGCAACATCTAATCTGATTAGAATAATACGGTTTCGCCATAGTCGGACAAGAAGTTGATATTTCCATTTTTGGAGAGAGTTCCTAGTCTCCTCATAGTCGCAATACTAGTCCCCAAGTTCATCCGAGTTGAATGGTCTGCATTAGAAACATTAGAATCTGCATTGGAATAAGGAGGGCGTGATGGGAATTCAATACTTGTTATGTCAGTCTGTACTTGATCCTGTCTCTTGATTCGTCAAGTACTATTGTAAACTTTGGTTTGACCCCGAAGCCATTTGAATAGGAAAAGACACAGAGGAAGTTTGAACGTAGTGGGGTTAATGCCTGACATTTGCTACAATATCTTTGTAAAATTTCATTTCTTTATACAGTTTTCTATAATTTCTTTGTACAATTTTCTATGATTAGACTTCAGATTCAGACTGCAGTGCGGGGGGTAAAGAGACATTTCAGTCTCATTTTAGCAGTCTAACTGTGGTTATATTCTATTCTATTCTCAAATTTACCAATTAGAGCCCTTTTCTTTTCAAATTTTTGAGGATATGATTTCCATGTTTCGGCTGAGATTGAACCCTTGTCCTCCTGTGTTGCATCTTTGTCACATTTGTGAACTACATACCAAATTTCAAGTCTCTAGCTTATACAGTTCCCGAGATATTGTTAAATCACACCGAAAACCGCCAAAAAGCGATAAAATGCCGCCAAGCGTTGCACCGGTCTTAACCAAAAGTTTCGTGTCGCATCCTTGTCACATTTGAAAGATACATACCAAATTTCAAGTCTCTAGCTCTTACCGTTCTCGAGATATTTTGTTTACAGACAGACAGACACACACACGGACCAATGGCTGAAACTTTGGATTTAGGCTCTAAGGGACCTCAAAACGTGTTTTGACACTAAAAACTGACCATCGAAAATTTGACCCGGTTACATTACCTACTTTCCTTCCTATAGGATAAGGAAAGTAAAAAGGGTAAGTTTGGGGTAGGTATGATATTTAGGTTTGTTTTGGGTATTCATGGGCCCCTTCACAAATGTTTGCTTGACCTTTTTATTCACCTTCTGTGACTTCTCATGACAAGTATTCACAGAAGTGAAAAAGAACCTTTTTCTAAGGTTTGTATCCGAAAGTTGAAATCAAAATCATCACTTTCTTATGGATGTCTTTTGAATTTTTTTCATACTAAAATTTGCAAAGTACTTACTTAGATTACATTTTATCAGACAGATCACAAGTTACAAGAGATATCTATTTCAATTTCAAATGTAGGTACATAAGTATTTTACAAATTCTTAGTAAATCCAGTGTGACTTGTGACTGAGGAAGTGTAGGAGAGTTGTTGCACTTTTGAGGTCTTTGGACTTTAAATACCTTGTTTGCGATAGGTACTCCGAATGCTTCTCTTCTGTACGTTTATCTCTACGAGGTTTGTCTTTCTTCCACTTCTTCTTCTTCTTGTTCTTCTTCTTCTTCTGCTTCTTTAGGGAAGTCACAAAAAGTATTGCAACACCTTTGGTTCACTTGTTTTATTTTCTGTTTCCAGACTTCTCATGAGATGAGCTTGGTCCCGAAGTGTTGAAAAGATTGTTGGTTCAAAGCCCCCTTGGACCAAATTTGACATGTCAAATATATAATCAAATATCTACCTAATTAGATACTACATAATTACAATAATTTGGTAGTACTGGCAGTAAATACATATGTAGTAGGTATATGTTAGGTTGTATTTCCACCTGATAACTTGGGTAAAAGCTTCAACTTTTCTAGACATTCTTACATGAAGGATATTCTCATAAGTTATAGGTGTCAGGTGACAAGTTTTTTTTTTTAACACTTAAAAATTATAATTTAAAAATAAGATGATAACTTGGGTAAAAGCTTCAACTTTTCTAGACATTCTTACATGAAGGATATTCTCATAAGTTATAGGTGTCAGGTGACAAGTTTTTGTTTTAACACTTAAAAATTATAATTTAAAAATAAGAAGTAGATATTCCGAAGGTTTTGAACCCCAGTCCCCTGGATTGTAGCGCTACTTGACAACCACCGGGTAGCTAGTGCAGAATCGTGCTGAAAGATAACCTTTATATACAATCGTTATTATTATTGGTGCGGCTGTATACACTAGAGTAACTGATAGTCCAGTCAGTATGGGATTTTCTGGTGTGTTTGATTCGGAGATTTGGTGGTTTTGAACCCCAGTCCCCTGGATTGTAGCGCTACTTGACAACCACCGGGTAGCTAGTGCAGAATCGTGCTGAAAGATAACCTTTATACAATCGTTATTATTATTGGTGCGGCTGTATATGTATACACTAGAGTAACTGATAGTCCAGTCAGTAAGGGATTTTCTGGTGTGTTTGATTCGGAGATTTGGTGGTAAAAATCTGCCAACGGAAACATCATAGGTAGTTGTTTAGGTTCTTGTCCATTAGCATTTTATAGACCAGAATATGCTCATTTTGAAAGGTCTGTTCGCCTGTTAGATAAACATAACCCTACGTACATAAAAAAAAATGCGAGTGTTTTTCAGCCGTTTTCATTTTGTAGCAATGAAACAACTGCTACATTAGACTCGTGTGGTCTCTGTCGTAGCATGCCCATCCCGTATAGTATGCCTCTCATCACATGGGCGAGAAGAGGTTACCTATTATGACCTATGGTGAAACCTATATGGGTAGTTAACTCTTGGGTAGTTAATTCTTGAACGATTTTTTTTTTTAAATGAAATTTCATGGGTAAAAATGGCTTAGGTGTAGGGGTAAACAGCCCTAAAGGATGGGTTAAGCTTCTACGCATCTCTACTCAACCACATAACCTGAACCATCGGTATTGGTACAGGTAGGGCCATCGGGTCTAATAAACGCCCTTGGTCACTGCGACCTGGTTAGATCTTTTGTGACATACTGTGTAAGTCCTTAATCATGTATAACCTGAACCATCACAAGTGATTGTTTGTTGTAGATATACCCTGCCTCTGTTGGAATACCCGGAAATTACAGATTTTTTTTTTTCATTTTTATTCCGTACTTTTTTTTAAGAGGTTTGACAGAGGGAACTGTAACTGCTATGGTCTTACCCTCCCGAAATTTTTTTTTAAGAGTTTGACAGAGGGAACTGTAAACGCTATGGTCTTATCGTCCCGAAATCGGAGAGAGAAGGAAGACAGGATAGGAGAAAGCCAGCCGTTCCGAGAACGAACATTATCCCATCAGGATAAAATCCGCCCCGGGCGGGAATCCCGCGGCCTAGCGCTTACAAGGCAGACGCACTACCAACTAAACTAACTAGGCTGGCTATTCCGTACTTTTTATTCCGTAATTTATGGTTAACGAAATGGCCTTGATTTACAAACCCCAGTATCCGGGGATTCCTAACGCTTAATCGTACAGCCCCACTGCATCGACATTTTATACAAACAGCCATTTGCACGAGGAATTTTTTCAAAATGAATTAATCATTTCTGTTTAATTTCATTTGCAAACAAACCCACCAGAACGATAGAGGAAAAAAAGGGCCGCGGGATCAGGGGTTTTCACAGGGGTGGGGTCCATCAGGTACCATTTTCCCCGGGCTCTTCAAGGGGCCGGAGACAGCAGTTTTCAAAAAAGGAAAATAAAAATGCGATTACCTAGGTGGAAGACAGGATAGGAGAAAGCCAGCCGTTCCGAGAACGAACATTATCCCATCAGGATAAAATCCGCCCCGGGCGGTAATCGAACCCGGGGCCAGCGAAGCCAGAGGAGATTTTTTGGCGGTAAAAGGAGAGGGTGTAGAAAAGAAGGGTCGACACTTAACAAACGTTGTGCTCCACAAAAAAATTCAATATCGAAAAATGACCAGATATTCAGAAAACTTATAATGTTTTGTACATTTTAGAAGCAAAATCACTACTCTAGCATAAAAATTGACTCCAAAGCATGATTTTGAAAACCGTCCGTTCTTTCTGCCGGACCCTGTATAAAGGTCGAGGTAATGAGAATTACTCACTACAGAAGTGGAGGTAACGAGAATTCTTTACTATAAAGTTCGAGGTAACGAGAATTGTTTACCATAAAGGTCGAGGTAACGAGAGCTTACTCCTATAGAGGTAAAGTCTACTAAACTTAGTATCTATTTCAAAATGATCTGAATTTCAATATGAACCATTAGTGGGGCCTATTTGAAGCACAAATACGTAGGGGATTGATATGAATTTCCCATTTTTGGTGCTTTCTCTATTGGCGGAGAACATGGAAAAATTGAAATTTGAACAGGCCATAACTCCGGCCCTGGTCGTCGGATCGACCAACATGTATCAATTTAATTTTTTATGCTGTTTATCTTGATGTACCTATTACACTTCGGGGGTTCCTATTTAATTCAGCCAAAATTTGGCGAGTATGCCCCCCCCCCCCAAAAAAAACCCAAAACCGACCCAAAGTTGTGACTTGGTCGATAAATGAAAAGCTTATCCCCAAAGGGATTTCAACCAAATATTTTTCCCAGGAGAGGCCTCTTATTGGAAGTTAGCACCGGGCCCAGGTAGACTAAGAGCGACCCTGGAAAAAAAAGGGCCGGGATTGTAGCAGTAATATTTGCAACTCTGTAATCACACTTATGCAGGTACATATTATGCTCTGTTTGCATAATTAATCTGCAGTTTACTTCTTTATTTATGCAGTTCGCTAATGCACAGTCATTTAATTTGTGAACTTTGATTGTCAGGACGTCATTTGAGGGAAGGGAGGTACGTCATTTGGGGGAAGGGAGGTACGTCATTTGAGGGAAGGAAGGTACGTCATTTGAGGGAAGGAAGGTACGTCATTTGAGGGACAGTGATTTGATTTTAGCAGTACAAACCATGGGACGAATCAACATTAACAACATAATTAGATTTTAAATTACACAGCTACCAGCTTTTGTTTGCCGAAATAGTAAATACTGCAACATTTTTGATTTTTGTTCAATTAACTATGCAGATGGCGTAGCTTCCTATTAGGAGTCGAACAAATTCAATTTAGTTATCTACTACTTCTACTTATTACCTAAATCCAAGTTTTTTTTTTTTTTTTTTTTTAAAGAGGTTTGACAGAAAAACTGTAACTGCTATGATTTTATCGTCCCGAAATCGAAGAGAGAAGGAAGACAGGATAGGCGATAGCCAGCCGTTTCGAGAACGAACATTATCCCATCAGGATGAAATCCGCCCCGGGCGGGAATCGAACCCGCGGCCTAGCGCTTACAAGGCAGACGCACTACCAACTAAGCTAACTAGGCTGGCTCCAAGGTTTTAGATTGGTTGATAGGTTAGGTATTTTACTTTTTTTTTTTTCCTTTTTTTTGACTCTATAGAGAGAGGGAGGACAGGATAGGTAGGAGGAACGAATCTTATCTGTTTTGGATCCTGCCCGGACGAGCTTTAGCCTGAACAGTAAGGTTCGTTCTCGGAACGGCTGGCTTTCTCCTATCCTGTCCTTCTCTCTTCAATTTCTGGACGATAAGACCTTCTCTGTTAGAGTTCCATCTACTAAACCTAATAAGAAAGTGTGCCTCGGAGGGGAATCAAACCCGCGGTCTAGCCCTTACAAGGCGGGCTACCTTCCAAGTTCCAAGCTAACTAGACTGGATTATCAATATCCACAGCACAGGGTTATGAGTCAGATTAACATTGTTTTATTGAGTCCCTAAGCACCGCAACATAATGAGGTACATTTATTATTGTTCCCTCTTCCTCTCCCTCTCTCTCTCTCTCTCTCCCTCTCCCTCTCCCTAAGTATCCCTTTATATCCCCGATCCCATGAACACTGCTTTTTTTTTTTTTTTTTTTTTTTTTTTTTTTTTTAATCGACAATTCAATACATAGTTAAATATCGGAGACATTTTGAGCAGATAATTTTGTCCTATATATTTGTATTGTGAAATTACCATTTGACAGTAACACCTTGTTTTATCAACCACTTTTCCATGTGAACTAGGTACGGTAGGTAGTAAAAGAGTAAAATGAACACTGCAGTCAATTAATTTACTTTGATGATACTCAATCCCGACATCTTCACTGCCAAAAGCCAAAAATTTGACCCTAAAATCTCAATTCTTTTGAATTATCGGTAGAGTAGGTATTGTAGACTGTAAACGGCTCTAAGGAAAGATATTTAGTGTGTTTACATATACAAACATGAAGGAGATTTTAGACCCAGGAGGAACTGAGGAAAATTCAAATTTGAAAGAACTAAAATTTAAATATTTTGCTAATCTTCAAAGAGATTAACCCTAATTTTTGATTAATAAATAATTAATCAAACACATAGTGTGAGAAGAGTATTATCTATTCAATAAATGATTTTTGGTTAATAACTAGGTAACAATGAAAAAAGCAGAGAAAAAATTATGGGTTGAAATCCTGCCATTTTCAGAGTTACAATTTTGTCCCACCTAAAAGACTATTAGAGGTTCATACTCGTATATTTAATTCATAAATGGAAAGCCCGCTAAATCCAAGACATTTCAGGACCTAAGGACTAACTAGTCAGATTGTGCTGACTCGGCGTGCATATGAATCCATCTAATTATCACACGCATCTAAACCTCTCTTGTGGGTATTGACTTTGTCCTTATGTCGCACAAAGGCTTTTGACACAGTATAAACATAAACACCGAAGCGATACGAATAGCAAAGGCCGATATAATTAGTCAGCATACAGCGAGGGATGATGACGCAGCACTGATGCTGATCACAATAATATATTTGCATTTTGATGCCAGCGTCACTATTGATGCTTGTTTTAGAGAATTTAGAGTGTTATGTTCTATCTTGGACACTGCAAGTAACATGGTATGAACACCGCAAATGAATACCTGGATATTCGTGGATGCGAATTTCGAAACACTGCATTAGTCAGCGATCTTCCTTGTTGCCAGCAAAAAAGGAAGAATTTTTTCAATACCTACTCGTAAACCATCAGTCAAAATGAATAGGTGTAGTAGGTAGAGGTATGATTCTAATTTATATCCTTATTTTTTCACGATTACTAGGCGAGAAACCATAAAAGAAGAAATCTAGCAGATGTAGGTAGTTATGGGTATACAAACAATAAAATTGGGTTGCCAGTTTCCAGCGAACTTGCCTTTAATAGATGCCCGTGCCCGAGAAATTGAAATTTTCAATGGGAGAGTTCCCTCATTCCCTCAATTTAAGGCGTTCCTTCAATTTCCTCACTTTTTCTCCCCCCAACACTTTTCTATCTCGCTTCATTTTGTCATGAACATCTTTGTCGGGGAAATTCCCGGGGACAGAAATGATGGAATTATCCAGAGATTTATTTCATTTAATTAAGAAGAACGGGGACATAATTCAAGGAAAGAAAAATGTCGGAGATGTGACATTTTCATTAATATTTTTTTTTCTTTTATTTTTTGTAAAATTATGTAAAAAGGAGAAAGTTTGTTGGAATAATTTTTCGAGGAAAATTTATTTTCTTCCCTTGGGATGAAACATTGGGGTGGTTTGAGAATCAGCACCAAGTCACCAAGTGTTGCTTTTTCAGCTTTTTGAATCTGCTAGCTAATATTGGGATGAAACATTGGGGTGGTTTGAGAATCAGCACCAAGTCACCAAGTGTTGCTTTTTGAATCTGCTAGCTAATGGCTATTTGTAATGCTATTATGGTTGTCAGGGAGGAATGGGAATTTGGAGTAGACTATGACAATGGCACTATTCTCTTCTATTTTTGGTCTATTTTTCGACTTAGTGAGTGACGTCAAAATTGGCACAGTCGTATAAGGTATTTTCCGTTGAGTGGATACGAAACAAAAAAGTACCTAATTTCAATGTTAACGTAATAAAACTATTTCTGTATATTTTACCTTTTGCTGAATTAGCATTGTGATAAGCAGGTAAGTTTATAAATATGTATTTACAAACCTTCATACATAGGATTACATACCTAAGCAGGTACCTTTGCTTTCTTCTTCGAAATGAGTTCAAACAAGAGCATTAAGAAACTTTTCCGACTCTTCTTCGAATTCTTTATTTATCTCAATAATTTTTTACTTCTTTGCCTCATAATTACTTCACAAAGTTTCCAGTAATATCCTCTTACAGTTCATGTCTTCCGATTTTTATTGCTAGATTGAATAAAAAGAAGTTTCAACTTTCGTTCTTCAAGTTCTCTTTCCTTTTGATTTCCTTCAATTTATTTTTTGAATGAAATTCCAAGGAAGACAAAGTTTCATTTCGAAGTTCTGACACTCCCAGATGTCATTCAAGCATTGAGTTTGAAGAAGATTGAAGAAATGCGACTCGGAATATAAGTTAAAATTAAAAAGTGTAAGTCCCTACAAAGGTAGAGAGAATTTGTTGGGGAATTTGGAGAAAGCTTTCAGGTCTGTTTTGAACTGTTTCCTTAAAATTGTGAGTCAGAGGTGAGCTATTATTGCTTATTTGTTGTTTTTCTTTAGCATCTAGTCATCTACCAAAAGGTCTCTTGAGTCTTTCAAGAGACCTTTTGGTTAAAAAGGTATGTGTATACTTACGCTAGTTCTTATCTGCTTATGCAATTACCTATGTATGCACTTCTTTTTCTTCTATACCTACATTGTAGGCGATTTTGCTACTCGCATTTCTTCTTCATTTATCAGCTTCATCTTCGCGCTCTAGCTAATAGCTATTTGTAAGCTATGCTATTATGGTTGTCAGGGAGGAATGGGAATTTGGAGTAGAGTATGACAATGGCACTATTCTCTTCTATTTTTCGGTCTATTTTTCGACTTAGTGAGTGACGTCCAAATTGGCACTGTCGTAAAAGGCATTTTCCGTTGATTGGATACGAAACAAAAAAGTACCTAATTCCGATGTTTACGTAATAAAACTATTTCTGTATATTTTACCTTTTGCTGAATTTAGCATTGTGATAAGCAGGTAGGTTTATAAATATGTATTTACAAACCTTCATACATAGGATTACATACCTAAGCAGGTACCTACCTTTGCTTTCTTCTTCGAAATGAGTTCAAACAAGAGCATTAAAAAACTTTTCCGACTCTTCTTCGAATTCTTTATTTATCTCAATAATTTTTTACTTCTTTGCCTCATAATTACTTCACAAAGTTTCCAGTAATATCCTCTTACAGTTCATGTCTTCTGATTTTTATTGCTAGATTGAATAAAAAGAAGTTTCAACTTTTGTTCTTCAAGTTCTCTTTCCTTTTGATTTCCTTCAATTTATTTTTTGAATGAAATTCCAAGGAAGACAAAGTTTCATTTCGAAGTTCTGACACTCCCAGATGTCATTCAAGCATTGGGTTTGAAGAAGATTGAATGCGACTCGGAATATAAGTTAAAATTAAAAAGTGTAAGTCCCTACAAAGGTAGAGAGAATTTATGTTGGGGAATTTGGAGAAAGCTTTCAGGGTCTGTTTTGAAGTTTTGAACTGTTCCCTTAAAATTGTGAGTCAGAGGTGAGCTATTATTGCTTATTTGTTGTTTTTCTTTAGCATCTACCAAAAGGTCTCTTGAGTCTTTCAAGAGACCTTTTGGTTAAAAAGGTAGATATGCACTTCTTTTTCTTCTATATCTATACCTACCTACATTGTAGGCGATTTTGCTGCTCGCATTTCTTCTTCATTTATCAGCTTCATCTTCGCGCTAACTTCCTCTATCTTGTTCGCGTCAATTCGAAACATCTCCTTTTCGTTTAAAATTTCATCTCTGCTGCTTCTTCTCCAAGTATACCAGATCGTGCCTCACGATTTAGTTCAGTTTGTTCACCTCATTATCTCGTGAGATGTTGTTATTGTTTCTGCTGAGCTCGGCTTGGCGGGTTACTGTTTAACCTTTCGTGTGTTTTCTCGGAGAGATTGTTCGGGCTATACGGTTTGTCGAGTACTCGGGTAAATGTATCTGGAATAATGGGAGTATATCTAAGTACTATCAGTACAGGGTGTTCTGGACGCTCTCTTGTATGGCTATTGGGCCAGCAACTCACACTCCTTGTTGATGGATGCCTTGGTAACTTTGTGAAAGTCCCTGTATACGAATTAAAAAGAAGAGCTTTATTTTTATCATTGTTCTTCCTTCTTCTTCTTCTTCTTCTTCTTCTTCTTCTTCTTCTTCTTCTTCTTCTTCTTCTTTTTCTTCTTCTTCGTCCTTTTGCATCTTCTTCTGGTTTACGGACATACATCTCGTTTCTAATTGTTCCTGTTTATTGCTTGAACTACTTGCATCTAGATCTCAAACTCTCATAAAGATTATCCTCTTCCTTACAGACCCTGGGTTGTGCAGAGTTAGACTGGATTTGGTTCAGTGATTCGGCTTAGACCAGTTTGAGTACAAAAGATTCAAAGTGTGGATTCACCATGCTGTATGATTATTAAAATTCTTACAGCTATTTTATTTCTAAATTGATTTATTACGGAAGAACTGGTACCTACTTAACCTATGAATCAAAGTAGCTATCTCTGTTTCGATCATTCGATCAGAACTTTAGAAAATACCTATTAGTGCTCGTCACAAATGTCATTTTTCGAATTTCGTTACTTATACTGTTGCCTTGAATTTGAACTTCTTTGGCAAAATTGAAGAAGAGCTTTATTTTTATCATTGTTCTTCCTTCTTCTTCTTCTTCTTCTTCTTCTTCTTCTTCTTCTTCTTCTTCTTCTTCTTCTTCGTCCTTTTGCATCTTCTTCTGGTTTACGGACATACATCTCGTTTCTAATTGTTCTGTTTATTGCTTGAACTACTTGCATCTAGATCTCAAACTCTCATAAAGGTTATCCTCTTCCTTACAGACCCTAGGTTGTGCAGTGTTAGACTGGATTTGGTTCAGTGATTCGGCTTAGACCAGTTTGAGTACAAAAGATTCAAAGTGTGGATTCACCATGCTGTATGATTATTAAAGTTCTTACAGCTATTTTATTTCTAAATTGATTTATTACCGAAGAACTGGTACCTACTTAACCTGTGAATCAAAATCAAAGTAGCTATCTCTGTTTCGATCATTCGATCAGAACTTTAGAAAATACTGCGTAAACATTAGTGCTCGTCACAAATGTCATTTTTCGAATTTCGTTACTTATACTGTTGCCTTGAATTTGAACTTCTTTGGCAAAATTGACATGGCAACATTTTTCGAATTTCGTTACTTATACTGTTGCCTTGAATTTGAACTTCTTTGGCAAAATTGACAGGCAAACTCACTCCAGGTAATGCCACCAATTTGGGTTTATGAAGAAGAATCTGGCAACGTTTACGTTACAAGTTCTAATGGAAGTAAAGAAAAGATAAAGAAGAAGAAAAAAAAAAGAGCAAGAAGAAGACTGAGAACAAGAACAAAAAGAAGAGCAAGAAGACTCTAATACTTCTA
This sequence comes from Diaphorina citri, assembly GCF_000475195.1. Lineage (NCBI taxonomy): Eukaryota > Metazoa > Arthropoda > Insecta > Hemiptera > Psyllidae > Diaphorina > Diaphorina citri. Next base: position 276,247 of record NW_007377530.1, on the reverse strand, counting down.
TACGTTATGGATAACGTGTAGAATAACCATGATGTTTGCCAACCTCCGGAACGGAGACGGCACCTCAATCTAATACTTCTATACGTTATGGATAACGTGTAGAATAACCATGATGTTTGCCAACCTCCGGAACGGAGACGGCACCTCAAGAAGAAGAAGAAGAAGAAGAAGAAGAAGAAGAAGAAGAAGAAGAAGAAGAAGAAGAAGAAGAAGAAGAAGAAGAAGTTAGGGAGATCTGCGCATCAAAAATCAGTGAACCAGAAAGTCCATGGCTTGATTTATGGCATAGACTGGCATAGAGGATCTCTATCAGAATCGCACCTATGTGATGACCGATTAGATCGGGGCACTTGGGACAAGGTGCATGAAGAACTGAAACCATAAACTATAAAACTTACCTATTATTAATTTTGGACATAGGTGAGAAGGTGAAACAAACAAACAAACAAACAAACAAACAACAAACAAACAAACAAACAAACAAACAAACCAAATATTACAAACACACAGAGGAGAAACCCGTCCTGAGGCTCCCAAACTAAACCAAGCAACAACCAGAGACATCCCAGAGAGATATATTATACATATTATGATCTACTCCAGAAAATCCTAATACCTACTTACAAGGCAAATAGCAGAAGAGGTCCCGACAGAAGAAGAATATCCTGCCTTGCCAACCTGAGACGCTGGTTCAACACGTCTTTGACAGAACTGTCCCGGAATACCAGAACAAACTAAGACTAGCCATAGCCATGATGTACCATTGAACGCCGGAACCACTCTTCTACTAAGGTCACTTGTGTTAAGCAACGACCCCACATGACGTGTTGACTCGTTGAGTTATTATTATTATTATTATTATTTAATCTCCCGAATATTATTTGAAACTGAGAGGAAGAAGAAGATTCACTTAGGTACCAAATTGGAATGTATCATTTTTGGTTCAATTTGAAGATGAGTTTAGAATACCTGTTTGCCTGGTTCGTATTGGTATCCTGTACGTATGGTGGTTCGGTATCTACTTGTTCAATAACATGGTGAGTAAAGAACAGGCAAGGTCAAAGTTAGGTGCTTTTCAAGGGGTTCTTTAAGCACCGTCTCATTGATTAAACAACCGTTTGAACGAATGAAATCAAAGTATTTAGGCTAAAATTCTAGAAAATCGACACAAAATTCAAAACCACAGGATCAAGCATTTATATGTCATAGCTACTCATTTTCCTCACGAGGCTGAGTGGGCCCCGCAACATCCAGTCACGGAATCAATCATTTGCATGATGAAAATTTCTTGACCCCGCCGGGAATCGAACCCGGGTCTCCCGTGTGCAAGGCGAGTGCAATGACCACTACACCATGGGAGCTGACAGGTAGTAAGAGTAAGTAGGGCATCAACGTAACGCAAAGTAAGTATCTACCCAGGAAACATAGTACTATTACTAAGGAATAGGTTACCTTTGAAATTTTTTATTACTCCATTATCAAGAAGTAGGTACGAACTATCAAAATAATAGTTTCCTTTTTATCAAAAAAGCTACAAAATTGAAAAAAAGAAATTCTCCCTCCCACAAAAGAAGTTATAATAATGGATCCGAAAGTTACCTACTTTCAAAGTTTTTTTTCTATGTAGGTAGAACAGATGTGTATAGTTTGAAGTTTGTAAGGAAATAGGTAGTAGAGTATAAGTAGCTAGTAGTTTCAATTTACCCTTTAAGGGCTTGATGGCTAATATCTACTTTGTCGTTTGTCGTGGACATGAAAATGTCGAAACTCACACCACAAGGGACTTTCAACTCGCAATGGGTTAAAAGCTATACTGCTATAACAGATCAGCAAATTGCATAAGCTGCAAAACTTAAACAAAGTGAGCTGCATTTTGCATATCCGGGACATAAGTGACATTAGAAATAAAATCCAGTACTAAGTGCTTACTTTTTGCTAAGCTGCTCTTACTTTGCTTAAGAAGTAAGCTATATTGCTATACACATATACTTACTTTGCTCTCAATATGTTGTAAGGAAGCTTTCAAGAATTCAAGGATTTTTATGCACAGGAAGAATGCTTCTGAGCATAAGGAATACCCAGAAAGATTTGACAATAAATTGGCTCACAAATAGACCCCGCCCATTGAATATGCTAATCCTAATCGAAGTAGGTTACTTGATGTAAAGTTATAATGAAAAAAAAAAAAAAAAAAAAAAAAAAAAAAAAAAAAAAAACTTGATGTTATTCTAAGAAACAAGAAAATCTTAACATTTAGTAAAAAAAAAAAAATAAAAAAATATGTTGCCAAAATACGGGATAAATCCAGATATCCGTTGTTGCTGGCAGGGCTGTATCCAGGATTTTGTCGAGGGGGGAGGGTCCAAACACTCCAAACAGTAATGTACGTGATTTCGGAGTCTCGCCTTCGGTGAAGGAGAAAAATTAAGATCGCCCCGCCCCTTAAATACGGCCCTGGATGTAGTCGTCGTTTGCAACAGAAACTTCGCAAGAAAAAAAAACATTCTGTAAAAAAAAAAAAAAATGTTTCATCTGTTGCATCCGTTTCAGCGTCATTTATCTACGTCACTTTGGTACAAACGGCGTCGAGCGTCGTCGTTCAAAATAATTTCGCTCACTTGGAACGCCAAAAATTTCCTCGGGTAGAAAACTATCATTTACCAAAACGTAAAATAAAATAGATGATTCACTTGTGGGAAGTACGATTTGGAGAGAAAAGTGTGTAAGAGAGAGAGAGAGAGAGAGAGAGAGAGAGAGAGAGAAAGAGGGAGAGAGAGAGAAGGAGGGGGAGAGAGAGAAGAGCCTTTTAAGGAAGAAAAAGCTTTGGAAAATTGTTATTCCTTCGAAAAACAAAAGAGTAGCTTACTCTACTTTTCTTCTATCCTGACGCTTTCCACAGGAGTAATAAATGAAGTTAGTCGCGGCGGTGTTGTTTCGGAAATGTCAGCTTCTTCCATCCTGACGCAGGATGGATTCCTGGATTCCTGCCTGAGAGAAACAGGAATTTTCTCCTTTCCTCCTTCAGAAGATGATGGATTTTCCTTGGAAGAAAATTGCAAAGTTCAAGGTCATCAGCTCTTTGAAAATAGTGTTATAGAAAGTACCAGAGAAACGTTAATTATTAATTATTATAAATGAGAAAGCTTTCTATTAAGGACCTTATCCATGAACACGCACATAAATTCACACTCAAAATTCATGACTTCGACTTATTGCATTGTATGTATAAATACTCGTACACCATCTCAAAATATCTGTACATTTTCTGTGTACTTTTCCCCAGTTTTGTTAGTTCTGAAAATCTGAATTTAGCTTATCCGTCACTTGAATACAGAAGATGCAAGAAGCTTTTGAAAAACAAACACTGATCATTATTAATATTCCTCAGCACAGGATTTCATCTCTCTCCCTCTCTCTCTTAATAATAATAATAATAATAATAATAATAATAATAATAATAATAATAATAATAATACAGGTAGGTATTGACGAATACGTTATTCATAATAGAAATGGAGAATAAATAAATAACAATAGAAAACTTAATACAACAGGTGAATTTTACGAAGACAATAATTCATTGAATAGGCCTGTGATTTGAAGTAATTGATATTCAAATTGAAACTCTGTGCTATTACCTAGGGATTTTGAGATTTTGGTCATTAAGACACATCCACTAACCACTAAAACAAACATTTTTACTTTATATTATTTCTCATACACTTAGGTTAGGTTATTGTAGCACATCCACCAAATAACTTGCTCAACTGCTCATTAGTAGCAGGTTATTCTTTAAGTATTTCTTTCTGACTTTTGCCCCAAGTTCCTCAATTTTTGTTAGTGCTTTGAATTAGACTAGAGTTAAAAACAGTCTAGTGACTAGACAGTTTTTAGAGCATCACACATTTTTTCTCATATGATTCCTATGATACTATGGCACATCCACTAAACAACCTGCTCATTCCCATTACTATAGCAGGTAATTTTATCCTCAATATAATTTGAGAATTTGACCACAATAATAGTAGTAGCCTACTGCTGGAGTAAAGGGACTTTTCATTCTGAGCAGGTAGATTCTGATTTCTTCCCCTCTTATATTGTTAGTTCTCTGAATACATGCATTCGTCTGTTTTTAGAAAGAACCTGCAGAGCTGCACTCTCATTCAATGGCTTCAATAGAGGATTGAGATATACCTCTGTGTACCTCTATTTTTGTACCTCTCTTTTCCTCTCGTATCTTTTTCTGTCTCAAAATGTTGCACAAAATGTCAGGACATAAAATAGATTGTTTGCCAAGCCTCATCCCCCCGCCCTGCGTTCCACCTGATGAAACTTACCATGACTTTCTCGACATTCCTGCGGTTACTGTGTCATCCACTTCAAAGATTGCGGGTTTGAGGTCCTCTCTGGTCAATCTTTTAAGATTTGGAATTGTCATTTTAATGGCTTTTCCTTCGATTTGATGTCATGATTTCGAATGCCTGCCAAAAGTCCATTTAAAATCGAATTCTACGGATTAACACAAGAGCTTTAGACACTTCCTTTTAAAATGATACACCTAATCCTCATGATTACATTGAGTGATATAACACTACGGACTACGGTAGGACTATAATTTATTTACCTGTATGTTTAATGCTTTGATCATGAAAATAAAATTACTAGGAGCAAAATCGGAAATATTTAGAGACAGACACACACACGGACCAATGGCTGAAACTTTGGATTTAGGCTTTAGGGACCTCAAAACGTGTTTTGACACTAAAAACTGACCACCGAAAATTTGACCCGATTACATTACTTTCCTTCCTATAGGATAAGGAAAGTAAAAAATGAAACTTTTGGTGAAGGAATCAAACAAAAAATAGGTAACTCCAAATAAAATCAAGTTCATAGGGTATTTTCAGATTTCACTGCTTGACAGTACAACACAAATTTTGATGATATTCCGAAAAGGGGCCAACTGCAGCATTTTTCCAGGAAAGAAAAGAATTAGAAAGAAATCTTAATTAAATTTTGGGACCGTAAACTTATTGAGGGGTGACATCAAAAATCATGCACCACACACAAAATGGCAACACCAAATTTGGCAAAGGACCTCCAGTAAATTCTATAGCACCATAGTGAAATTTCAAGAAGAGGTGACGTCAAAAATCATGCACACGTACAAAATGACAATGTGTGAGATAGAGGTCTATGTATTTCCGGGGTCAACAAAGAAAGTTTAGATTTTTTAGACCCTTCACACAGGAATCATAATCGTCTCATAAACAGCGTTCACACTACAGATAGTTCAGGGAATTCAGAGCGGAGATATCCAGAAAGAGGCCAAGTCAAAGAAAGTCTTGAAAAACTGCAAGGAGCAACAGTTAGGTTGTTGAATGTGACGGATCCCCAGCAATAGATACAAGGGATTATACACATCCACGTTTTTGGAGGTCGTTTCTCTCTTTGAAGGGCGCAAAGGTTTGGGTACGATCGATATGGGGCTTTCACTGCCGTTGTAATGTTTTATCCCAGACCTTCGTTCTTTATCCCTGTTGGGATTATGGGGCAATGCAGGGATATTTTCCTTCCCAAACTCCCCCTGTTCTATCGTCTATTCAAAAATTCCCCTCCCTACTGCTTTTGCCTGTGTTTCACAACAGGTTGATGTGATGATGTTTATACATTTTTATTTTTCTCTTTTCTTTGCTTCAGTGTTTTTCACCTTCCTTTCCTTTACACCTCATGCCTCTGCATTTCCCTTCTCAACTTCTCATCTATGATTTTCTCTCTGCCTGTTTCAAAGTGTGAAGAGTGCCTTACTTGAGAATTTAATTTGTTTGAAAGGTATCTTTTGTATTTCTTCAGTTTCCTCTAGAAAAGGTTCGATGGGGTATTGAATTTCAGTACCTATGATCCTGTGGTTTTGAATTTTGTGTTGATTTTCTAGAATTTTAGCCTAAATACTTTGATTTCATTCGTTCAAACGGTTGTTTAATCAATGAGACGGTGCTTAAAGAACCCCTTGAAAAGCACCTAACTTTGACCTTGCCTGTTCTTTACTCACCATGTTATTGAACAAGTAGATACCGAACAACCATACGTACGGGATACCAATACGAACCAGGCAAACAGGTATTCTAAACCCATCTTCAAATTGAACCAAAAATGATACATTCCAATTTGGTACCTACGTACAGGATACCAATACGAACCAGGCAAACAGGTATTCTAAACTCATCTTCAAATTGAACCAAAAATGATACATTCCAATTTGGTTAGTGAATCTTCTACTTCCTCCTCAGTTTCAAATAATATTCGGGAGATTAAATTTGACTGCTGGAAACCAATTATTTGGAAGTATCGAATTCAATTTTTTTCTCTCAGCAGATATGGGGTCTGAGGTCTATGATCTATGTATAATATTGGGTACATTATCTACTGATAGTCATAATTAGGATCGGACTACCACGCTAGTTGTGAGGTATTTAACCCTGTACTGACCAGATGGTCAATAAGGAAAGAGACTTTATCAATTCCTCAAAAAGTTCTGTCATAAGGTTTCTTTCGAGAGCCGGATCGTTCCCTATAAAACAAAATCAGCCCGTCTCCTCTTTCTACCTGAAATAGAAACAGAGAATGCTCGAAAGTTCAACTTCTTTACTGCCGTCCCAGGTTATGGACCTAAAAGATTCCAAGTAATACCAAAGGGGTAATAAGAAGGTAAATTTGTTTCCAATATATGTAGTATGAGGAATTGAGGATTTAAATTAGAGATTTCCTCTGCCAAAATCAATCACTACAACTTCTTTACTGCCGTCCCAGGTTATGGACCTAAAAGATTCCAAGTAATACCAAAGGGGTAATAAGAAGGTAAATTTGTTTCCAATAGTATGAGGAATTGAGGATTTAAATTAGAGATTTCCTCTGCCAAAATCAATCACTATGTGAACAATCTAATCCGAGGGAATTTGAGATTCTTGTCAATTAGCAAATATGTCTTCTTCATGGGGAATATCTGATTTTTCCCCCAATATTTTGACTTACCCATCACTTATCAATCTTTCAGTGAATCATTGTTAATTTGTTTAAGGCATTTACCTACGTATTGAGTCTCACAAAAATTTAAAATTTCAGTGTTACTTATATCGACGAATGAGGAATGAGTTTGGAATGCATTGAAGTGAGTTGAATTTGATATTTTGATGAATCAAAAATCATTAAAAAACTTATCAAGTTAGTTGCATAACATTTTAGGGGGAGATAATCTATTGGTAATTGGAGACATAATGGAACAGCTTTGTTTGAAATTTTTGATATTAATATTATTAAATATTATTTTAGTATTTTAAAACAAATCATATCTGAAAAGATAAAGTGGTAATTCAGTGTTTCAGTAAATTGTGCAGCAGACTGTACTGTCAGTTTGGACTGGTAGATATGCGTCTGGGCTGGAGCTCTTCGGTAACCAGGTCTCATTTTAATTCCATTGTTAAGTTCTGGAACATAATAATATTTTTACTGTTCTACAAATAAAACTTATTTAGACTTGAGGGACAATGACGAGGGAAATAAGTATGCTAGTAGAAACCTTTAAAATACCTTATTTTGCCAATTTTGTGAAAAACGGGAAGAAACTAGGTATTATATTTTTTTTGCCATAGGTAAGTAATAAAGTAATAATAAAGAAGATAAAGGGGAAGATTGGCACATCCACTAATGGCAAAGTTGCCATCCGTGGCACAAGCTCCGGCTTTTACGGATGGGTATAGGTACCATTTTTTGTTGAATACGAGTATTTATTTAATTGAGTGATTTGCACTAAATAATAGTAATAATAAATGGAAACTTCATAAATAAAAAATAAAAAATACATATTTACATCTGACATGAACTAATCAGAACTGTCTACAAAAAAGGATCACCAATCGATAAACTCAACGACAGAATACCCGGTGAATTAATCATGGGCATGATACACCCTAGGAATGTATCACACATAGCTCACTCAAAACCCACCGTGTATGGATAAATGAAACTGTCAGAAGACATGGAATTGCGTTCGAAATCCACTCCGGTATAGTCCCGCAAGTATAGTTCGCCCGACATCGACAGTTTGATTTTTATTTTATTTTTCAAAGACTTTAATGACGGCATTTTCCCATAGTAATCTTTTCCACTAAATATGACATCTAATTTTCTTCCGAAATTTCGACAATTTCAGGAACAATGAAATTCTGTGTTACAGGGGTGTTTTTCCTTACCAGCATTTCTCCAGAAGTCCTGAATACTAAAATCTGCGAACTCTTGGGTGCAAATTCAGCATGATTCTGACTCGCTTCAACGATATTAACGGAGGGGTTTCTCCGGCAAGACTTCATGAAATTATTTCAAATTAAAAAGACAAACAAAATTAATTTTCATAGCAAATAGCTTCCTAGTGACCCAAAAGACCTAAAAAAAAAACGCAATTCCGACCCAAAGTTGTGATTTTGTGCAGAAATGAATAGCTCATCCCTACAGCCCTAAAGGGGATTTAAGTAAAAGGAGATCAGAGAAGACTGGGGGGAAACAGGGTTTAATAGATTACCGTCAAACACCGACTCATCTAACCCACTCCAGCGATTTCACCGGTTGACAGTCACTGGTCCAAATCATATTGAAAAAATTCAATAAAAACTCAACCAATAGGTTCAGATATAACGAGTTTTTAGGTGATCAACAATTAAACAGATATCCAAAAACATAATATTTTTATAAGCATTATTTCTCATCGATACCTCCAAATAATTGGTTTCCAGCAGTCAAATTTAATCTCCCGAATATTATTTGAAACTGAGAGGAAGAAGAAGATTCACTTACCAAATTGGAATGTATCATTTTTGGTTCAATTTGAAGATGAGTTTAGAATACCTGTTTGCCTGGTTCGTATTGGTATCCTGTACGTATGGTGGTTCGGTATCTACTTGTTCAATAACATGGTGAGTAAAGAACAGGCAAGGTCAAAGTTAGGTACTTTTCAAGGGGTTCTTTAAGCACCGTCTCATTGATTAAACAACCGTTTGAACGAATGAAATCAAAGTATTTAGGCTGAAATTCTAGAAAATCAGAACATAAAATTCAAAACCACAGGATCATAGGTACTGAAATTCAATACCCCATCGAACCTTTTCTAGAGGAAACTGAAGAAATACAAAAGATACCTTTCAAACAAATTAAATTCTCAAGTAAGGCACTCTTCACACTTTGAAACAGGCAGAGAGAAAATCATAGATGAGAAGTTGAGAAGGGAAATGCAGAGGCATGAGGTGTAAAGGAAAGGAAGGTGAAAAACACTGAAGCAAAGAAAAGAGAAAAATAAAAATGTATAAACATCATCACATCAACCTGTTGTGAAACACAGGCAAAAGCAGTAGGGAGGGGAATTTTTGAATAGACGATAGAACAGGGGGAGTTTGGGAAGGAAAATATCCCTGCATTGCCCCATAATCCCAACAGGGATAAAGAACGAAGGTCTGGGATAAAACATTACGACGGCAGTGAAAGCTTTCCTTTGCCCCCCCCCCCCCCGCATTTTTGTTGCTTTTACTTTCCATTTCCGGTGAAACCTAAGTAATAATATACTTAATGTGATTAGTATGCGGACCTGTTCGTTTTCAAGCCCTATTTTCCTAGTTTTAAAAGTGTGTAACCTAATGTTATTATTGTTATTATCACAGAATTCGGAACACAAGTTCTGTGTCACCCCGTATACACAAATCAATCAAACCGTCTCTCCACATCCCACACACCCTGTATTTTCTCCACATATTTGTTCAGTCTCGAGTGTTACCCATGAATACTGGATGGCTTCAGGGTGCACCCTACCCCTCCCTCTCCTTGTTCCCCCCTACCCCCCCCCTGTTCCTCCCCTATTGTATTGCAGGGGTTTTATTATTCTTCAGCTCCTTCTGGGTTGACAACATTTTATGAATCGATATATCACGCGAGAGCTGAGAGCTTTATTGAGGCGACTAAATACAAACAAATGAGAAGTTATTCATATGAATAGACCTCACATATGACGGGGTAAATAAATTAGTTGACAGGGTAAACCCTGTGTCAACGAGCATGAGAATTGCAAGTACGGTTGAGTGGAAGAACTGTTCTTTGGAGAATCCTGGCCCGCATGCCCCGAAATCGTACTGGAATGTCAAATAATCTACTTGAGAAATGAGAATTATTATGATTTCAGGGTTTTCATCACAAATATAATATTGTGATTTTACCCATGATTGCCTCCTATTATTCGAATGTGATTTTCCCATTATCAGAAAGCCCAGAGCTTTTGACCCAATTTTCCTCTGTATAATTAACCCAAAATCCCCACCTATGTATACTATTTTCGCTAATTTTTCATACATAAAACCAACTACCTTTTTGGCGGGACTTAATTGACTCATTCCCACAGGGGAACACTTTCAACTTCCCGGAAAATGTACCCGAGTATTCTAATGTACCAACATTACGTATACCTCTTATGTACGGAAACTTCAGATGTGTATACCTAAGTAGGTACGTACGAAATGTACTTTTGTATAGGAAACCGGTTGGAAAAAGGTTTGTATGAATTGGTTCCCTGATACCTGCCCTGATCAGAAAGTTATAATAATTATATTAAATGATTTTTTTCCTCATTCTACAATTCAGACCAGCCAAGTTGATTTGTACTGAGTTGAAGAAAGATGACATGGAAACTCTAGATTCTAATGACTTAGTCCTTATTAGACACAATATGCAAATTTCTGCCAAAGCCTTTATAAATTATAAATTGTCAGTTTTTTTTAATGTTTTATCTTTTTGAATTTGTAAATAAATGGATTAAATAAACAATTTGTTTTAACTAATTTACACTTTTTTGTCATTTCTTAATGTCGGAACCAATTAATACCTTTTTCCAAGGGGAACCAATTCGTACATGAAATTTTTGAAGGGGAACCAATTCATACGTGACAAAAATGGACCTTTTTTTTGGGAACCAACTCACCTTTTCCCAATAAAAGGGTCATGAAGAGAAGTAAGAGGTGAAGAAAGAGGAGAAGGATAAGAACAAAAGGGACGAAGAGTGGAAGAAGTAGAAGGAAGAAAAGTGCTCACCCAAGCAATTCGAAATACTTTTCTTTTACGGTGAAATTGAGTTGTCTTTAAAGTTGTGGGGTAGGGCAGAGGTGAAACAGTTGCCCTCTTTCCATCGCCCACCAGGGGTGGATCTGAAGGTCTTGTCAAAATACTAGATAAAAATACCTACCTATTGAGATTATTATGGTTTGAATTGTTATTATGTCAATAGCACCATATTATAAAACCCAGGACAAAAGGATCCCAAAATAAACAAGGAAAAAAGACTTGATAAGCGAAAAAAATGGAGGAAAAATTCGAAACAAGTTATGTCAAAAAAGTACGAGTGGGTGTAAAAAAGAAAAGGGACAAACTAAAAGAAAATACGAAGGAATTTTCCCTGTTTTCGGTACAATAATTCTCGTATCGTACCATAATATACTTATCGTGTGAGGATTTATGTTGAGCATTTGTCATTTCCAGAATATATCTAGATATCTAGGCGACATAATACCGTACACCCCCCACCCTTCCTTCCCTCCCTACTTTTATAAAAATGGCACCTTGAAAAAGATAAGGCACCTCTGAATTAGACAAGGGTATAATACCTTCAGTTTTGATATACCAAGGGGTACAATATTATCCCCTGTCATACCTATACGACATTTCCACACACCCCTTCCAATTTTGCCCTATCTTTTCAATCTCCCTCCCTTTTCTGGTACCTCCCCACACTCCCCTTACCTCGTTCCTCCCCTCCCTAAAACCTCCCCATACTGTGATTCCTTCTTCCTCCCTTCTTTCCTTCGATTACCTTCTTTTTCGTTCTCCTTGCCCATTTTGATATTTTCCTTTTTGCTTGCCTGATGCCTATTTTATGCCTCCTTTTACTATCTAGTCTCCTAATCTTCTCATGTCTCTTTCTTCTCTCTCTCTTTCTTTTCTTTCTATTCTGTCCTCCTTCCTCTCGTTCTTCCTTTGTTGCCACTGTCTTCTTGTTTCTCTTTTCTCTCCCTATCCTACCTTTTCTTTCTCTCTTTCTCCTCTCTAGATCTTCTTCTTCTTCCTTTCCATCTTCTACTCTCCTTTCTTTATCTTTTTCTCTCCCTATCCTACCTTTCTTTTCTCTCTTTCTCCCCCTACATCCTGATATCCTTCCTTTCCCTGTTCTACTCCCCTATTTACTTATCTTTCTCCCTTTCCTATCCTTTCTCTCTTTCTCCTATAAGCTTTCACGTCTTGATCTTGACAAGTGAGAAGCCTTGACATCAAGAGTAATTTGTACCTCATCCTTATTCCCTAATCTTCTCACATCTTTCTCCTTCTATCCTTCTCTCTCTCTCTCCCTCCCCCTCCCTCTCCCTCCCTTCCTCTCTCCCCCCCTTATTTCCTCATTCTTTCCCTCTCCTTCTAGATGAATCTCTAATTTCCATACTCATTCTTCTGTCTGACTTACCAACATACTAATCATAATCATTTATCAATATCAATTTTGAAGCATTGATTTTTTTTGATTTTTTTTTTTTTTTTTTTTTTTTTTTTTTTTTGCAAGAATTTTTCCCACTGTGATTACGATCAGTAAAATTGCCAAAATGGCAAACATAATGTTATTAACCTACACATTTCCCCTTTATTTTCATGCTATCATGAGTTCATATCAGTAATATTAGACCATATTCAAATTGATCATGAGAAAATTTGAGAGGAACAAACCGGTTTTCTCTCTCTCTCTCTCCAAATCTCTCTCTCTCTCTCTCTCTCTCTCTCTCTCTCTCTCTCTCTCTCTCTCTCTCTCTCTCTCTCTCTCTCTTCCTCTCCAAATTGGTCTTTATTTGGTTTTAAGTGTTTTTTTGTTTCTTCATTTCGGGAGAAATTAATCGGTTTTTATGACCAGAAATAAACCTGAACCGGTCCTGCTTATTGGTCTGGCTGAAACTGAAATTTCAAGGTCATGTAAGAAGATATGTTTCTGTATAGGGCAATCTCCTCGTGATGTATAAAAGTAAATAAATATGTATAAAATATAAACCCATATAAATATATAATTTATTTATATATTGTTATCTTGATTATATGGAACTTTCGTGTGCCCGTAATGGCTTTTATATGAACCACACGCCATCTGTTTTAATTGATTTCCATATGGGATCCATACGTGGATTTAGATATACGAGCATGTAGACGTAGACTAGTAGATGTAAACCTGAAAACTAGACATTCATACATATATTACGAGTAAGTTGTACCTATACATACACGGTAGGTGCTAGTTTACAAGATTTTCGGTTCCTGGTGCTCAAATTTCAACTGATTTTGAAGGATTTGTGTTGTTATTTCGAAAGTCATTCCAGTATTGTGACTTGTGACTCACAATTTGTGAGTAACCTATAGTATTCTAAGTACATTGTACATATTTTAATAGCATCTATTTCACTAATATCTCTCTCTTTCCCTCCCTCCCTCTTCTTTTTCTCTCTCTCTTCCTTCCTTCCCTCCCCTCTCTCCCTCCTTGGTACACATAATTGCTTTTCCAATCACTAGAAGTAGAACATTTTGTTCTCCTTTCAGACATTTAATTTCCCTCCTTGTTATTTCTTCTTTTCTTCTTCCTATTGTGACTTGTGACTCACAATTTGTGAGTAACCTATAGTATTCTAAGTACATTGTACATATTTTAATAGCATCTATTTCACTAATATTTCTCTCTTTCCCTCCCTCCCTCCCTCTTCTCTCTCTCTCTCTTCCTTTCTTCCTTCCCTCCCCTCTCTCCCTCCTAGGTACACATAATTGCTTTTCCAATCACTAGAAGTAGAAAAACATTTTGCTCTCCTTTCAGATATTTAATTTCCTTCCTTGTTATTTCTTCTTTTCTTCTTCCTCTCCTCCTCCTCCTCCTCCTCTTCCTCCTCCTCCTCTTCCTCCTCCTCCTCCTCCTCCTCTTTAGGTCATTTCTTCCTTGTCCTTTCAGATTTCTTCTCCTTTTCTACTTTTAACTTGTACTTGGTTCTCATCACATTCTTCCTTTGATATCTGATATTATTTTCCCCCCCTCTATACATTTCTAGCTTTTCTTCCTCCTCCTCTTCCGCCTCTACTTCTTTCACTTCTTCCTCCTTTTCTCCTCCTCCTCCTCCCCTTCCTCCTTTCTTCTTTCTCCTCATCTTTGTCTTGTGATGTTTCTCTTTTCACCGTGTAAGTCTCTGTCATTTTGTCGTTCCAATTTTCTTCGTCTCCTCTTGAACATTTCTTTCTTCATCATTTCACATCAATTTCTTTTTTTTTCCTTTTGTGTGTTTTTGTCGATTTTTCCAATAACATGCTCAGGAAATGTAGTAGTGAGAAAGAAATCAGGGAAAAGACATTCCACTATTTACCTAATACATATATTGTCCATTTTCGATTGGATAAAAAAATCTCGCCCATCTGATGATGGACATACTATCACACAGACCCCACGAGTCTAACGTAGCATGTGTTTCATTGCTAGGAAATGAAAACGGCGACGAAACGCTCGGAAACCCTGTATTAAACATATCGTTATTATTATTGGTGGGAGGTAGCATAGTGGATAGTGATAAAAAGGGGAAGAGAGAGAGAGAGAGAGAGAGGAAAGGGAGGAAGAGGAGGAGGAAACACAATATAAATAACATGGCAGTTCTCCTTTTCATAATAAGGTAAACACACGCACACGCGGTTGCCTGGTGTGGGTCGGCCTCTTCAGAGTTCGCGGGTTCGATGCTTCTTCTTATTTTTATTATTTTCAACGTAAAATTACCAGTTTTTTGGAATCACAGCCAATTCTTTTGCTCTGACTCCAGACTGCAATAACAATTTGGTCTTTATTGCCTGTAGAAAATGAAACGATTTTCACATCTTTTGGGATTTCATGATTTTAACTTTTACTTCCCTTATCCTATGATAGTGATAAGGAAATTTGGAAAGCATTTATTTCGTAACTATGAAACATCTGCTACATTGACATAGTAAAAATTAAATTGACATATTAAAAATTCAATTGGAAAGTGCTAGAAACTCCAGTGTTGAGATTTGAAGAGGCTAGTTTAATACAATAGGTATATTTCTCCCTCCTCCCTCCTCCCATCCCTCCCTCGTACTCAACATTTGCTATTAATAACGAGGGAAAGGGAGAGAAGAGGGGAAAAAATGAGAAAATTTTTGAAGCACGTTAGCTGTTGAAGTTGGTCTCATATATGATTCATTCAGAGCAGATCAGACAAGCTATGTGCACAAAAGATTGAAAATATTGAACTTAGTACTCACTACTCACTCACCATTGGGTAAACGCATACTCCAGTTCGTCACAAAACCCTAGTGTTGAGCAACGTGGAGTGTAACTGGAAGGTGACAGAGAGCACCCATGGCACCCATCACGTACTACAATTTCATTTGGGGGTGCATTCAGCCTCATGAGGTCAATTTCAGGAATTGACAGATAATTGGAAATCTCGTCTTTAAAGATTAAGCACGGGCTGCCCGGGTCGCTTTTACCGTCCACTGTTCGTCACTTCTCACAGCTAAACACTATAATAAATGCCCCACAACCCTAACCACCCCCCCACCATCTCCATCGGAAACAGCCACCACACATGCACTTTAACACAAAAGTGAGAAAATTAATAAGAAAAACATATCACCCCGAGTACCCACACCAACATCAGGAAAGAAAAACCTCTGGAAAACTACCCTCCACCCCTAACACTGCCTAGTGGGAAACCTATTTGTGGCGGCTAGTGAACAAAATGTGGTGTTTCATTGAGCTTTCCCATTACCCCATTATACCCTTATGCTATGATTGTCGATAGCCAAGGATGTAGGTAATATGTCCAAGTCCATTAGCAGTTGCTTCATGTATTGGGCAAGTTAGGTACACACTTACCTATGTGGAATAGTTTACTGTTTTTTGTATGTAAGTCTTAGAGGTATGATTGTCTTGCAACATCAGGAAAGAAAAACCTCTGGAAAACTACCCTCCACCCCTAACACTGCCTAGTGGGAAACCTATTTGTGGCGGCTAGTGAACAAATGTGGTGTTTCATTGAGCTTTTCCATTACCCCATTATACCCTTATGCTATGATTGTCGATAGCCAAGGATGTAATATGTCCAAGTCCATTAGCAGCTGCTTCATGTATTGGGCAAGTTAATAGGTACACACTTACCTATGTGGAATAGTTTACTGTTTTTTGAGGTGTGATTGTCTTGCATGGGCGCCTCCTTAGTCTTTTGCCCCTTTTTGCCCTTGGTCTTTTTCCTACATTGACTATTTCCTTTGCCCCCCCCCCATTTTTGTTGCTTTTACTTTCCATTTCCGGTGAAACCTAAGTAATAATTTACTTAATGTGATTAGTATGCGGACCTGTTCGTTTTCAAGCCCTATTTTACCCTATTTACATGGTTTTTTCCTATTAGTTTTAAAAGTGTGTAACCTAATGTTATTATTATTATCACAGAATTCGGAACAAGAGTTCTGTGTCACCCACTCACCCCGGTACAAAAAAACACGATTCAGCATTTTGCGGATATTGTCTGCCTCATATTTTCAGTTTGCAATTCTGATTATATCTCTCTCTTCTCTGTCCCCCTTTCTCTCTCTCTCTCTCTCTCTCTCTCTCTCTCTCTCTTTCGGTCTCTCTACAGCGTTTATTATTTCCTCTTAATAAGGCTATATAAAATACAGCCTCATTTACGAATTTCTCCTTTTCTCTGTTGCAGGTAAATACTCAAACTCTGAAGTACCCACATTCCTAGTCTTAATTAGTGGTAAGTCCATCATCAGGTAATTTTATTTTAGTTCCAGATGGTCTACAACTCTACATTTCCAGATGGTCAACCATCCAGATACCAACCATCCAGATACCAACCACACGCAACGTTCCTTAACTTCAGTGATCCTTTGGGGACATTGAACTGCTTTTAAGCCCCTTTTTAAAAAGCCTTTACATAATGATAGCAACCTTTTCACTATTGGAGCGATGATGTTATCACTCTTTTCAACCCCCTGTAATTTTCCTAATTGCTTACGACAGAGAGGTGGTATAGGTACTTTGTAGGTAATTGTTTCGGAGATAATTATAATTGATATCTTTCGACGACAAAGCTTTCTCTTTTTTTTTCATGGCAAGCAAACGCGTTACCACTGGGGCAAACTGCCTCTATAATTTCCCTTCAATTTACGTCAGAAAATACTCGCCAACGGGGGAAGCATGGAAGCATCAATAGCAAATACTGATATCAGATCCCCATTGACTGTCCATTTTGTTTGAGCGAGCGGTCGAATTTCCGAACCACTTGAAAAGGGCAGACCCGTCCCCACGTCTCATCAGATTGACTAAGCCTCAGTTGACAGTGGGATAAAGCCTTTGTTGCTTGGGATTGGGACTGGGACGTCATGAAATTTCATTCCACAGCCATTTTCTTTCGTTTTGTTACTTGCCTGAATTGTGTGTGTTTCGTCACTCATTTGTTGGTATTTGTTTGTTTGCCCGGGCGGCTTTTCGAACTCTCTCTCTCCTTCTCTCTCCCCTCTCTCTCTCTCTCTCTCTCTCTCTCTCTCTCTCTCTCTCTCTCTCTCTCTCTCTCTTTCTCCCTCCCTTCTCTTTCGTTCTTTCTCCTCTTTAAACATCTTTCAAATGTTCTCCATTTCTGTTTTACAGCCATATTTATGAATTTCTCCTTCTCTCTGTTACAGGTAAATACTCAAACACTCAAGTACCTACAGTCCTAGTTTTAATTAGTGGTAAGTCCATCTTCAGGTAACAAGTAATTAGCCTGAAGTACCTACATTTCCCTCAGGCTAACCCCCAGCTTTTTATACATTATCTGCGATACACAAGTACGGTATTTAAATTCAACCTAAGTATCCTCATGTCAGTCAGAGGATTAAAAAATTCTGTGATTGACAGCTAGCCAAATGATCACCCATCCAGACAACAACCACACCCAGCGTTCCTTAACTTCAGTGATCCATTGAGAACTGGTACATTTAACGTGGTAGCGCTGCTGGCTTCCCTTTTTAAAAAGCCTTTACATAATGATAGCAACCTTTTCACTCTTCAAGTGATGTTATCATTCTTTTCAACCCCCTGTAATTTTCCTAATTGCTTACGACAGAGAGGTGGTATAGGTACTTTGTACAGGGTTATTTTTCTGAGAACACTCTCCTCCTACCCCCTCATTTTGTTTCTATATCCCTCTCATTCCCTCTTTAGCTTGGGGCTCACTAAGCTGATCGGATTTCCAAATGCCCTTTTTCTGTTTTGTTCAAAATATGAGGAAACCTCAAAATTGCATTATTTGGTCAAATCCGAAGCTATTTTAGATTTTATTATGGTGTTTTTATTTCAGAGAAAAATGTATAGGCGGTTGCTAGTCACACCTGGGGTCAAATACCGCAACCTGGGACTCGTGTAATATTACGAACGAGAAAGAGGGAGAGAGACAGGAAGAGGACAGGAGTAAAAATATTGGAAGAGATAGGAGAGAGGGGAAGAAGAAGAAGAAGAAAGAGGGGTGTTGGAGACACAATAGGGAGAAAACCACTTTCTCTCTCCCCTTCCCTCCCTCCCTTCCCCCTAAAATGGAGGTTGTGATATAAATTTATTACGAAGAACAATCCCCCTCTCTTCCCCTCCCTTATATTATAGGTGTGCTCTGTGTGTGTATGATTAATGAACGTGTGTGTATACCTGTATATGCATTATAGTTCTGGGACTATCTATAGCATGTAAAATTTACAAACTTGCACACTAAATTTCGACAATGAGCGCAATAGGGTAATGAAATTTCGACGATGGATATTGTCGAAAAAATATTCGAAATGTAAAAACACAAACTGCATAGATTGCACAGTGGTTATGTGAAAGGTGAATGAGTGCCTTTGAGGAGAATTCGGCCAATGCAGGAGAACAGAAAAGCCACGGAATGCAATATTTTCTCAGAACAGTCATAGAAAGGTCAGGGAATTTTTCAAAGCCTAAAAAAAGACAAAGAAAGATTTCAATTAAAAAAGTATGCAACCATGAAGGGGCAACATATAATCTCCCAAAAATTTCGCCTGCGGCGCTGAAATTTTGTCTCTTCATGAGTTTTGGGAATATTTCAAAGCCTATAAAACGAGAAGGTCAGTAAAAAAAAGTATGCAACCTTGAAGGAGCTACTTAAATTTTCTCGAAAAAAATTTCGCT